>NC_069504.1:1097195803-1097467636 GCF_027579735.1 Bombina bombina | reverse complement strand
TGTTTATGTTTAAGTTTTTTTCTTTTCATTTATGAGAACAAACTTATTTTGGGTTGTGGATTAATTTTTTCAGCGGAAAATGGCTGTTATTATTTTTATCCCTCCCTCTCTAGTGACTCTTCTGTGGAGTTCCATATCTTATTGTATGGGTATTACTATCCCATACTTCACTAGCTCATGGACTCTTGCCAATTACATGAAAGAAAACATAATTTATGTAAGAACTTACCTGATGAATTTCTTTCATATTGGCAAGAGTCCATGAGACCCACCCTTTTTATGGTGGTTCTAAATTGCTTTTTACTCCTTTCTTTATCACCTCACTACTTGACTTTTCATTAAACTGAATTGTGGGTGTGGTGAGGGGTGTATTTATAGGCATTTTGAGGTTTGGGAAACTCTGCCCCTCCTGGTAGGAATGTATATCCCATACGTTACTAGCTCATGGACTCTTGCCAATATGAAAGAAATTAATGTATCAGGTAAGTTCTTTTATAAATTATGTTTTTCTGTATATCCAATAAACCTCGTTTCACTATTGAAATATTACTGTGTCCTTCAGTTATTTGATAGATCAAAATGAAATTGCTGATCCAAATATCCAATTTAGTTATAAATGAAAATCATGGAAATTGTCAGGGGTGCCTAAACTTTTGCATACGACTGTATGTATATATGTGTGTGTTTTTGTGTGTATATATTTTGCTCTAGACGATGGTAGTTAATAAAGTAACAATTTTTTACTTTACAGGTGTGCGCTCATGAATTCTTGCTCTGTTTTTGATGTTGTTACCCCCTGGAGGTCATATATCTAATTTGTAGATGGTAATAGAATAGGAACGTGCTGGCTAAGGAATCCTTGTGTGCTTTTTCTACCTTTTTTCTAATTTTTTCTACCTTTTTTTTTAGATTTATTCCCATTTTTTGATTCCTCCATGCACCCTTAGACTCAGACACTAGTGGTCTTAGGTTTTCCTACCAATATCATATTATATCGGGTGGTTCTTTGAGCTGGTTTGACTGAATCTTAAAGATAAAATATATATATATATATATATATATATATTTTGTAACTATTGAAAGAAAAGTGTGTAGGTCTTGCACGACCCACACTAAGTTCCCTCTGTCCAGCACCAGAGTATAAAGTCACATCTACCCTAACTAGTGCAATAGGAGATAAAAAAGACCTTATAAAAAGCCTCCAATTTTAAACGCACAGAAAAACAAACAATTCCCATAATATAAGAATTTGATAATAATTATGCTATACAATATTTAAGTTATACTAAATGATGCTTTATTGCCACCTTAGATTGCACAGACTCATTATACGAATGTGGGCCCACTTAGAGGATGTTACAATGTATTGGACAAAATATTATTTGTGACTTTATACTGGACAGAGGGAACTTAGTGTGGGTCGTACAAGACCTACACACTTTTCTTTCAATAGTTACAATTTAATACTAGATTCCCCCCTTAGCACAAGTTTTCCTGATAGATTAAATTAATCAGGAAATCTGATTGCGCAGGTCGAAATTAAGGGAGTAGTGCAATTGGTTGTTTTATATAAACTATATAGATATATACACACACACACTATATTAGCTAATTAATTATGTTTGTTTGTTCAGTGTGCCAAAAGCAGTAATGCATTTTCTGGTGAACCATGTGAAGGACACATTACAGAGTGAGCTTGTGGGTCAACTTTACAAATCCAATGTACTTGAAGATCTTCTGACAGAGTCAGAGGACATGGCCCAGCGTAGGAATGAGGCAGCAGATATGTTAAAGGTACGAAATATAAACTGTTTTTGTTATTCGTTTTCAAAAGGAATGAATTTGAACACATTTTATTGGAAATTCATTCCTTAGCTAAACAGTTAACTAACTAATGAACAAATACACAAATAGTTAATTCTTTCATTTAGTTTCTCCATTTAATAGATAGGGGAACAAACTGAACAAGTGTTCTAATTTTCATATTTGTTCATTAGTTACTTTCACTTGAATATGGATAAAAAAACTACTGATATAAACGGTAAACAAATTTGGACATATTGATAAATGTTATGACACTTTCCCCCGTATATTAGGTTATCAACCAACCCATTTGTCTCCTAAACTAATTTTTTCTCCTAACCTTTTGGTTTTCAGGCACTGCAGAGAGCCAATCAGATTATTGCTGAAATCCGAGAGACGCACCTTTGGTGAGACCCTTCATGCCAATTCTGACGGAGGATAAATCAAAGAGCTTGAAAGCTAATATAGTGATCGTCGCTCAGTGTATACTTGGTAGAATTTTATTTATAAAACCACATGCATTATGTATGGAAAGAATGGATGTTCAAGAGGGAAACCGCTGTATTTAGGAAATTGTTATACAATCCACACAATAAATATTACGTCCAATTGTTTCCCTGTGCTGATTTCCTCATTCATGCAGACCAAGCTTTGTGATAATGGGGAAAAAAACTAAATTACAAAACAGCCTATTAGCTCCATACAGCTGAGGCTTCTCACAGACTTTCATTTTATGGGAAATAAATTACTCAAAGTGCCCTGCGAACATCTGAAGACATTGGTTTTTAACTACACAGCAAATAAATGATCCACACAGTCCCTGCTGGTTTTATTGTGCTTACTCCCTTTATGGGTTTATAAAACAAATACAGTAAATAGCCTATTGAAAAGAAATAAAAAAAAAAAAAAATTGTGTTGAGTAAGAGCCATGCTAAATTGTGACTTGTTTAAAATATTTAAAATATAGGCTCTTAGATGTCTACAAGAAGACAATTTATTAAACCAGTTTTTGATGTTGCCCTTTTCCACTAAAGAAAATTAGGTCTCTTCCCCCCCCCCCCCCCCCCCCAACAAAAAAAAGTTAATTATAAAACATTCAGTGAGTGAATCTGCAATGACCTTCATATCTGTACCCAAAATCCATATATTATGTTAAATATATTGCAAACCTGTGCATCGTTTTGCCTGGATCCTGTACCAGTCATTTTTTTTTTTTTTTTTTTTTTAATTTTATGATTTTTTTATTTTTTTTTAAAGGATGTGAGTATTCCAGAAACAGGTGCATGATTATGTGGTTTAGCCGGCAAGGTACAGTTCAAAAGGCTTTAATTCATATACAATGGACTAACGCTGTACTTTGCAAGATAGTGTTTCTTTGTTATAGCCATTTTATTTCTTCACTTAATCCTAGAACTCACTGGAGGGTTTGCAATTGGAAAGATTTACAAAAGCTCAGGAGGTAACACGTTTTTTTTCTTGTCTTCTTCTGAACCAGTGCTGTTGTATGCAAGATGGGAACTCATAAAATAAACACTGCAGGCAGCCTGTGTTCACTGCAACATATCTGTTTGTGGCGATGCTTGCCCCTCCAAAGGGCATATTATATTCTTACACTGAAGTACATTGTATGTGTTGTCTGTGTTTTATTGTTGTAAATAAACTGGTCCTGCAGAAAATATGTTTCTTTGTGTGTGTTCATAATCCAACTAATCTAGTACATCATTAATCTGCATTATCATCATCCTCATCGATAATATAGATTTCCCAAGACAACTTTATATTGATATACATTTCAGTACCAAGCCTCTATGAAATGCTTAAATATATACACAGATCTGCATTCCAATGCATTTATGTATTGACACATTACTCATTAAATAATGGAGCACTAACAGTTTGTGTGTGACCCCATTGGACTAACTAACCCTTAATAAACCATTTAACATAGAGGAATCTTTACTCTGTATTCTCAGTAGTCTTTAAGAAACAGTGTTTCAGTCAATGAGAGGTTCAACTTTATCTCTAATATATAATCTTGTTTTGACATATTCTATATGGCTGGGAAGGTCACAAATACACATTACTAAATATTTGGGTATATATAACTAAATGGTTAAAAAAAAATGGAGAGTTTAAAGTGACAGTCTACACCAGGATATGTATTGTTTTAAAAGATAGATAATCCCTTTATTACCCATTCCCTAGTTTTGCATAACCAACACAGTTAAAATAATATACTTTTTAACTCTGTGATTACCTTGTATCTAAGCCTCTGCAAACTGCCCCTTTTTTCAGTTCTTTTGACAGACTTGCATTTCAGCCAATCAGTGTTTGCTCCTTGGAACTCCACGTGCATTAACACAATGTTATCTATATGAAAGACATGAACTAACACCCTCTAGTGGTGAAAAACTGTCAAAATGCCCTGAGCTAGGAGGCGGCCTTCAAGGGCTTAGAAATTAGCATATAAACTTCCGAGATTTTAACTAAGAATACAAAGAGAACAAAGCAAAATTTGTGATAGAAGTAAATTGGATAATTGTTTAAAATTGCATTTGAATAATGAAAGTTTGTTTTGGACTAGGCTGTCCCTTTAAGTTCTCACTCAAATCAAACACTGAAATCTCCTAGATTCCATTAATTACATGACATCAATCTCTCTGCCCCCCCCCCCATATTTCATGCTAGACAGCTGAAAAAACTAAATGTATGCTTACCTGATAAATTAATTTCTTTCGGATGGTTGTATGTGTCCACGATTCCTTACTGTTGGGAGTTCATCACCTGGCCACCAGGAGAGGTAGAGACACCTTACACCAGAAGCTTTAATATCCGTACTACTTCCAGGACCCTCCCAAGTGAAATACTTTTAAGATACTGTCCGTGTTCTGTCAACCAGGGCCCGTCGGGTGTGGGATCGCCCGATTCAGTTCGGCCTCCTGGGGAAGCGTTGGCCTCTGAGGCTTCGTGGGCCCCAACCTCGGGGCCGGGGTCGCTTATCAATCCGGCGAGGGATAATTTTGCCTTCCATTATAGGCTGGCACGTCTACGTGTCCTATTAAGGCATGTTTTGGCAGTGCTAGAGGATTCCAGTCCTAGTGGGCCGAGGGATCCGAGGCCTTAGATGCCGGATGGCAAGCTGCGTTAGACGTTTGGTGATGAAGCTAATCTTGACGTCTCCATTTTTTATGCCTTTTATGTATCTGTTCCATTTCTGAGCTTAGGTGAATGGGGCCTCTGATCGGCTGGTCCTGTTGGCGTACCCATTCTCCTTGGGCGTTCACCTGCGGGTGCTGCCTTACTTTTATTTTGATCCGGATAGGATGTATTTGATTTGTTTTTATAAACTCACGTCTGATATAACTTCTGTTTTGGTAACGTTCTTTCTCTGCAACTGATACTTGCAATTTTGTGGTCGCATGGGCACTTCCTCGGAAGTTGCACACTTTGGTTAAGAACAAAGTTATGTTTCTAGTTCATATTATTGAACCTTCGGGTTAATTTTTCTTGGACCTTAGACAGTTCTGGAGTGTTCTTGTACCAGCCAGGTACTTGTTGGGCGCTATCTGCTGTTCCTTGGGTTCATGTCACCCTCGTGGTGCTGATTATCCTGTCAGATTCTAAATGTCTCTTTGGCCTATTGATATGGACTCCGGGCTCAGATCCTTTTACGAAGTATGGGGCCTAGGGTGTAGATCCAACGCTTTTGGAAGGAAAGTTGCGAGCTCCAATATAAGTTGGTCTTTTCTGGCAATTTGCTTGAGATACGTGACCGACTTTTTCAGACGTCATCGTAGTTCCTAGGGCCCTGGGGACTCGTAACCATAGGTTTCCATTCCTTTGGATTTAGGAGATGTGAATGACCTCTGGTCTGGGTGGTGGACAATCTCGGGAGACTGATCCTGCAAGGATCTCTGGAGACTGTCATGTTCTCAATATAAGAACTGCCCCTTGTCATCCATGGTCTTTAGACTCTGGGTGCTATCCTTTGACCTTATTATAGATCTAGCCCTTTGGTTTTGAGGGTAGGAGGTCTGGGGTCAGTTACAGTCTTTCGCCCATAGGAGGCAGCTTATGGATTCCTCAGAAGGTTAGATCTTTCGATCGGTTCCGTTTTTCGAGGACCATGTCTCTTGCCTGCAACGGGTATGTACGGTTCGGTGTAACCTTAGGGTTTGGTTCTCCCGCGTGTCCCTTTGGAGGGGGCTCGGTTTCTGACTCTCATGGGAGATTAATATCGGCCTAAGGCTTAAGTTTGAGGTTTTCTGACGGGTCCCTACTTTTGGGACATCTGATGCTTCCTTGTAGACTCCAGTTGTCGTACCAACTGGGCTGGCGATATTGGCCGGAGGGTCTCGCCTCTATTAGTAGGGTGGTTACCGTTGCTTTAATCCTATTCTTCTCACCTAGGGTGGGGCAGGGGTTATTGCGTGTTCTCCTTGATTTGGAGGTACTTCATTATCTGTGAAGGGCCCGTGGGTCCTTGTTTTTCTTACCTCGTATGTTTTTTTTCCCTTCCTTGCGTTCTCAGAGTCACGGAGATGGATTCTGGTATCAGGATGCTGTGGGTCAGAGTACCTTCTTCCCTTGAGGAGTGTTCCTCTTTATGGAAGGCTGCAGTGTAGGGGTCGGTGGGGGACTCTTGGTGCCCATCTTTCTACTGGTGGCGTCTGCTGCTGGGATGGGACGCTCCTTGGATTCTGGAATTTTCTGGTCGGGAACTGTTGAGATTTTTCGGCACTTCTCGGTGGGATGAGTCCCACGATGGCTTAGGACAGCTTTTCTGCCTGGTGATTGGGAGTGTTTGCTTAAAGGTGGCTCTGTGTCCTCTTGGAGAGCTCTTTTTTTAGCTGCTAGGATGGTTCTCCTGTCTTTGCTTGTCTAGCCTGGCGGTTTTCGACTTGTCTAGGATGCAAGAGGGAACTCGTGGTTTTCTGGAACATCATATGTGGTATGGTGCTGTGTCAGGAATATGAGGGTGGCCTTCTGGTCATCCTAGTGACGTTTTTTCCTGACTATGGATTTATCTTTCTGGTCCTTGTCCTTCTAGGGAGTTTGTCTCCCTGTGTAGTGGTCCTGTGGCAACCTTGGGTTGCTCTGTTTGATTAGAGCCAGCGTTGGATGGTCCTTTGCATCTCTCATGGGGTCCTCTATTCTCCCTCTCGGGGGTAGAGGCTTTTTGAACTTTAGGTTGAGGGTTCTTTTCGTGGGAATCGAGTGCCGCAGGGTTTATTCCTCAGAGGCTTTTGTGCTCAGCAGACTCTGGGTCTGAGTGGTCTCTAGCACGGCTTTGCAGGTTGTGTAACTGATGAGCAGTTACCTGGGCTTCCGTTTTTTTCCCTTGTCTTTTATAGATTTTTTTTGTAGGGTGTCGGCAATTTCAGGCTGTGGTGCCTTTCGAAGGGGCCGCCTTTTTGTACCCGCCCTTTGTTTGCATTCAGTGTCCTCTAGCTTGGGTATTGTTTTCCCAAAAGTAATGAATGCAGCTGTGGACTCTTCCCATTTAAGAAGAAAACATAATTTATGCTTACCTGACAATTATTTTCTTCTGACAGGAAGAGTCCACAGCTCCCACCCGGGTTTAATCTATGAGGTGGGCAGTAAATCTTTGTTCTTCTGGCACTTTTTTCACCCTGATATTTCTGCTACTTTTCCTTGTTCCCTTGGCAGAATGATTGGGGGATGAGGGAAGTGAGGGAGGTATGTAAAGCCTTTTGCTGGGGTGTCTTTGCCTCCTCCTGGTGGCCAGGTTTTGAATTCCCAAAAGTAATGAATTCAGGTGTGGACTCTTCCCATCAGAAGAAAAGAAAATTATCAGGTAAGCATAATTTGTTTTCTTTCCTAAGATATGGTAAGTCCACGACGTCATCAATTACTGTTGGGAATATCACTCCTGGCCAGCAGGTGGAGGCAAAGAGCACCACAGTCAAGCTGTTAATTATCGCTCCCCTTCCCACAATCCCCAGTCATTCTTTGTCTTTAGTGCGTGGAGGAAGTTAAGTTTAGGTATCTGAAGAAAATTGGATTTTTACTACAAGCGTTTTGGGGTATATAGCCGTATCCCACGTTAATCTTTGCAGTGGAGTAGTGGTGGCTGTAAAGCAGTTAGGAACTTGTAAGGTGGGCCTTACATTGTTCTCTAACAGTTGCTGCCCCAGTATAGAAAGCCAGTTACTCTGTTCTTTCTTTTACACAGGTCTCTGTGAATAACTGTGTCCTCTCATGCCTTGTGACTGTCTACATGCCGGACAGCGGATTTAGCAGATAAGTGCTCTCTTCCAGGTGGCGAGACTATGCACTTAACTTTCTCAGAGAACCTGCTAAGTTAATTGGGACATAGATAATCCTGTGGTAAGGGTTACATTTGGGCATGGGGCAGGCACTGTTGCATGTGTGAGACAGCCATAACTTTTAAAAGAAAGGGTTAATGTTTGTGGGCTCTTTAATCTGAACGAATCACTTCAGAATAAGTTTTTTTTTTTTTTTTTTTTTGGAACTGTGTTTCTTTCATGTAATTAACAAGAGTCCATGAGCTAGTGACGTATGGGATATACATTCCTACCAGGAGGGGCAAAGTTTCCCAAACCTTAAAATGCCTATAAATACACCCCTCACCACACCCACAAATCAGTTTTACAAACTTTGCCTCCAAGGGAGGTGGTGAAGTAAGTTTGTGCTAGATTCTACGTTGATATGCGCTCCGCAGCAAGTTGGAGCCCGGTTTTCCTCTCAGCGTGCAGTGAATGTCAGAGGGATGTGAAGAGAGTATTGCCTATTGAATGCAGTGATCTCCTTCTACGGGGTCTATTTCATAAGGTTCTCTGTTATCGGTCGTAGAGATTCATCTCTTACCTCCCTTTTCAGATCGACGATATACTCTTATATTTACCATTTCCTCTACTGATTCTCGTTTCAGTACTGGTTTGGCTTTCTACAAACATGTAGATGAGTGTCCTGGGGTAAGTAAGTCTTATTTTCTGTGACACTCTAAGCTATGGTTGGGCACTTTATTTATAAAGTTCTAAATATATGTATTCAAACATTTATTTGCCTTGACTCAGAATGTTCAACTTTCCTTATTTCCAGACAGTCAGTTTCATATTTGGGATTATGCATTGAATTATCATATTTTTTCTTACCTCAAAAATTTGACTTTTTTCCCTGTGGGCTGTTAGGCTCGCGGGGGCTGAAAATGCTTCATTTTATTGCGTCATTCTTGGCGCGGACTTTTTTGGCGCAAAAATTATTTTCCGTTTCCGGCGTCATACGTGTCGCCGGAAGTTGCGTCATTTTTTGACGTTATTTTGCGTCAAAGATGTCGGCGTTCCGGATTGTGGCGTCATTTTTGGCGCCAAAAGCATTTAGGCGCCAAATAATGTGGGCGTCTTTTTTGGCGCTAAAAAATATGGGCGTCATTTTTTGTCTCCACATTATTTAAGTCTCATTATTTATTGCTTCTGGTTGCTAGAAGCTTGTTCACTGGCATTTTTTTCCCATTCCTGAAACTGTCATTTAAGGAATTTGATCAATTTTGCTTTATATGTTGTTTTTTTCTTTTACATATTGCAAGATGTTCCACGTTGCAACTGAGTCAGAAGATACTACAGGAAAATCACTGCACAGTGCTGGAGCTACCAAGCTAAGTCTGCTATAAACTTTTGGTATCTGTTTCTCCAGCTGTTATTTGTATTGCATGTCATGTCAAACTTATTAATGCAGATAAAATTTCCTTTAGTACTGTTACATTACATGTTGCTGTCCGTCAACATCTAATTTTCAGAGTGTTCCTGATAACATAAGAGATTTTATTTTTTAAATCCATTAAGAAGGCTATGTCTGTTATTTCTCCTTCTAGTATACATAAAAGTCTTTTAAAACTTCTCTTTTTTTCAGATGAATTTTTAAATGAACATCATCATTCTGATACTGATAATGGTTCTTCTGGTTCAGAGGTTTCTGTCTCAGAGGTTGATGCTGATAAATCTTTGTATTTGTTCAAGATGGAATTTATTCGTTCTTTACTTAAAGAAGTGTTATTTGCATTAGAAATAGAGGATTCTGGTCCTCTTGATACTAAATGTAAACGTTTAAATAAGGTTTTTTAAATCTCCTGTAGTTATTCCAGAAGTGTTTTATCTCCCTGATGCTATTTCTGAAGTAATTTCCAGGGAATGGAATAATTTGGGTAATTTATTTACTCCTTCTAGACGTTTAAGCAAATTATATCCTGTGCCATCTGACAGATTAGAGTTTTTTGGGACAAAAATCCCTAAGGTTATGGGGCTGTCTCTACTCCTGCTAATGTACTACTATTCCTATGGCAGATAGTACTTCATTTAAGGATCCTTTAGATAGGAAAATTGAATCTTTTCTAAGAAAAGCTTACTTATGTTCAGGTAATCTTCTTAGACCTGCTATATTTTTAGCGGATGTTGCTGCAGCTTCAACTTTTTGGTTAGAAGCTTTAGCGCAACAAGTAACAGATCATAATTTTATAGCATTATTATTATTCTATAACATGCTAATAATTTTATTGGTGATACCATCTTTTGATATCATTAGAGTTGATGTCAGGTATATGTCTCTAGCTATTTTAGCTAGAAAAGCTTTATGGATTAAACTTGGAATGCTGACATGTCTTCTAAGTCAACTTTGCTTTCCCTTTCTTTCCAGGGTAAATAATCATTTCGTTCCTTTCCTCACAACAAGGAACAAAAGCCTGATCCTTCATCCTCAGGAGCGGTATCAGTTTGGAAACTATTTCCAGTTTGGAATATATCCAAGCCTTATATAAACCTATAGTCAGCTCCTAAGTACCTATGAAGGTGCGGCCCTTATTCCAGCTCAGCTGGTATGGGGCAGATTACGTTTTCTTCAAAGAAATTTGGATCAATTCCGTTCTTAATCTCTGGTTTCAGAAACATTGTTTCAGAAAGGTACAGAATTGGCTTCAAGTTAAGGCCTCCTGCTAAGAGATTCTTTTCTTTCCCGTGTCCCAGTTGACACAGCAAGGCTCAGCATTTCTGAAATGTGTTTCAGATCTAGAGTTGGCTGGAGTATTTATGCCAGTTCCAGTTCTGGAACAGGGGCTGGGGTTTTATTTTATCTCTTCATTGTACCAAAGAAGGTCAATTCCTTCAGACCAGTTCTGGATCTATCATTATTGAATCGTTATGTTAGGATACCAACATTCAAGATGGTTACTGTAGGACTATCCTGCCTTTTCTTTAGCAAGGGCATTATATGTCTACAATAGATTTACAGGATGTGTATCTGCATATTCCGATTCATCCAGATCACTTTTAGTGTCTGAGATTCTCTTTTTAGACAAGCATTACCAGTTTTGTGGCTCTACTGTTTGGCCTAGCCTCAGTTCCAAGAATTTTTTTCAAAGGTTCTCGGTGCCCTTCTTTCTGTAATCAGAGAATAGGGTTTTGGTATTTCCTTATTTGGACGATATCTTGGTACTTGCTCAGTCTTCTCATTTTCGAAGAATCTCATACGAATCGACTTGTGTTGTTTCTTCAAGTTCATGGTTGGAGGATCAATTTACCAATCAGTTCATTGATTCCTCAGACAAGGGTAACCTTTTTAGGTTTCTAGATAAATTCAGTGTCTATGACTCTGTCCTTGTCAGACAAGAGAAGTTTAACATTGATATCAGCTTGTCAAAACCTTCAGTCACAATCATTCCCTTTGGTAGCCTTATGCATGGAAATGTTGGGTCTTAGGACTGCCGCATCAGATGCGATCTCCTTTGCTCGTTTTCACATGCGACCTCTTCAGCTCTGTATGCTGAACCAATGGTGCAGGGATTACTCAAAGATATCTCAATTAATATCTTTAAACCGATTTTACGACACTCTCTGACATGGTGGACAGATCACCATCGTTTAGTTCAGGGGGCTTCTTTGTTCTTCCGACCTGGACTATAATCTCAACAGATACAAGTCTTACAGGTTGGGGAGCTGTGTGGGGGTATCTGACGGCACAAGGGGTTTGGGAATCTCAGGAGGTGAGATTTCCGATCAATATTTTGGAACTCCGTGCAATTTTCAGAGCTCTTCAGTCTTGGCCTCTTCTGAAGAGAGAGTTGTTCATTGTTTTCAGATAAGACAATGTCACAACTGTGGCATACATCAATCATCAAGGAGGGACTCACAGTCCTCTGGCTATGAAAGAAGTATCTCAAATTTTGGTTTGGGCGGAATCCAGCTCCTGTCTAATCTCTGCGGTTTATATCCCAGGTATGGACAATTGGAAAGCGGATTATCTCAGTCGCCAAACGTTGCATCCGGGCGAATGGTCTCTTCACCCAGAGGTATTTCTTCAGATTGTTCAAATGTGGGAACTTCCAGAAATAGATCTGATGGCTTCTCATCTAAACAAGAAACTTCCCAGGTATCTGTCCAGATCCCGGGATCCTCAGGCGGAGGCAGTGGATGCATTTTCACTTCCTTGGAAGTATCATCCTGCCTATATCTTTCCGCCTCTAGTTCTTCTTCCAAGAGTAATCTCCAAGATTCTGAAGGAATGCTCGTTTGTTCTGCTGGTAGCTCCGGCATGGCCTCACAGGTTTTGGTATGCGGATCTTGTCCGGATGGCCTCTTGCCAACCGTGGACTCTTCCGTTAAGACCAGACCTTTTGTCTCAAGGTCCTTTTTTCCATCAGGATCTGAAATCCTTAAATTTAAAGGTATGGAGATTGAACGCTTGATTCTTGGTCAAAGAGGTTTCTCTGACTCTGTGATTAATACTATGTTACAGGCTCGTAAATCTGTATCCAGAGAGATATATTATAGAGTCTAGAAGACTTATATTTCTTGGTGTCTTTCTCATCATTTTTCTTGGCATTCTTTTAGAATACCGAGAATATTACAATTTCTTCAGGATGGTTTAGATAAGGGTTTGTCCGCAAGTTCCTTGAAAGGTCAAATCTCTGCTCTTTCTGTTCTTTTTCACAGAAAGATTGCTATTCTTCCTGATATTCATTGTTTTGTACAAGCTTTGGTTTGTATAAAGCCTGTCATTAAGTCAATTTCTCCTCCTTGGAGTTTGAATTTGGTTCTGGGGGCTCTTCAAGCTCCTCCATTTGAACCTATGCATTCATTGGATATTAAATTACTTTCTTGGAAAGTTTTGTTCCTTTTGGCCATCTCTTCTGCCAGAAGAGTTTCTGAATTATCTGCTCTTTCTTGTAAGTCTCCTTTTCTGATTCTTCATCAGGATAAGGCGGTGTTGCGAACTTCTTTTGAATTTTTACCTAAAGTTGTGAATTCCAACAACATTAGTAGAGAAATTGTGGTTCCTTCATTATGTCCTAATCCTAAGAATTCTAAGGAGAAATCGTTGCATTCTTTGGATGTTGTTAGAGCTTTGAAATATTATGTTGAAGCTACGAAATCTTTCTGTAAGACTTCTAGTCTATTTGTTATCTTTTCCGGTTCTAGGAAAGGCCAGAAAGCTTCTGCCATTTCTTTGGCATCTTGGTTGAAATCTTTAATTCATCTTGCCTATGTTGAGTCGGGTAAAATTCCGCCTCAGAGAATTACAGCTCATTCTACTAGGTCAGTATCTACTTCCTGGGCGTTTAGGAATGAAGCTTCGGTTGACCAGATCTGCAAAGCAGCAACTTGGTCCTCTTTGCATACTTTTACTAAATTCTACCATTTTGATGTATTTTCTTCTTCTGAAGCAGTTTTTGGTAGAAAAGTTCTTCAGGCAGCGGTTTCAGTTTGAATCTTCTGCTTATGTTTTTTGTTAAACTTTATTTTGGGTGTGGATTATTTTCAGCAGGAATTGGCTGTCTTTATTTTATCCCTCCCTCTCTAGTGACTCTTGTGTGGAAAGATCCACATCTTGGGTAGTCATTATCCCATACGTCACTAGCTCATGGACTCTTGTTAATTACATGAAAGAAAACATAATTTATGTAAGAACTTACCTGATAAATTCATTTCTTTCATATTAACAAGAGTCCATGAGGCCCACCCTTTTTTGTGGTGGTTATGATTTTTTTGTATAAAGCACAATTATTCCAATTCCTTATTTTATATGCTTCGCACTTTTTTTCTTATCACCCCACTTCTTGGCTATTCGTTAAACTGATTTGTGGGTGTGGTGAGGGGTGTATTTATAGGCATTTTAAGGTTTGGGAAACTTTGCCCCTCCTGGTAGGAATGTATATCCCATACGTCACTAGCTCATGGACTCTTGTTAATATGAAAGAAATGAATTTATCAGGTAAGTTCTTACATAAATTATGTTTTTTTTGTGCAGGGACATGCAGTATAACAGATACCCTATTTTGGTTTATGAAACTGTATAGGGTTTACATTGCTTTCGAGGGCTTGTGTAAAGGGTTAAGGATAGTCCTTTCAATCTGGATAGCTAGAGCTGGATCCTGTGGGCTCCATTCTACTTTTTATGATACGCAGTGTACCTGGAAGTAGACTTCGCGCCTCCTGGTGGCGCAGTAGTCAAGTCCGGTCATGTGAGCGGCTTCTTGTATCGGAGCGGCACTCTGCGACTAGGATCTGTGCTTCTCCAGGCTGGTTTGTCTCTCCTGGTTCAGCGATACCGGTAATAGTAGGCACCTCAGTCGGCTGAGGTGTGGAGTGGCCCGAGGAGTGTATTTGCGCTATAGTAACTATTTAAAATTAATCTTGTTGTGCTGCTCCGGACATACACAGTTTAATTTATTTTTATTTAGAGGCTATTAATGTAATTTAATAGATTACGTTTTTTGGGAGCCCCAAAAAATTTAAAGACGCACATTATTTTTTATATTTTTCTTAAGAGTGATAAACAACTTCAGAATAAAATGTCTGATATAGAGCAGGAGCCTTTTTTGATGAACTCTTGTCTTTTGTGTTTAGGAACACAAATAGCTGTCCCCATGCCATTTTGTTCCTCGTGTCAAGAAAACATTACATAATAAAGAAAAGTTTTCCTGTGTTGAGCCTAATGTCTCTCAGGATGATGCTGTTCAGGTAATGCCTTCTGCAACGTCCCAAGCCTCAATGGCGTCACATGCAGTGCCCTGCGATTCCTCTACAACTCCTAGTATATTTGAAAGCAGAAATTGCTGCCCAGGTATCTTCTGCGGCATTAGCTGCCATTCCCAGGTTTCAAGGAAAAAACGAGGAAATCTAGAGATTCAGATAGTAAGATTTCTGCTACCCAAGTTGCCCTTTCTCATAAATCTGATGAGGAAGATACGTTGGGAGCTTCTGAGGGTGAAATCTGAGATTCGGACATTATAATTCCTTCCTCTGAGTCTGAAGTGGTGTCCTTCAGATTTAAGCTTGAACACCTTTGTGTACTGTTAAGGGAGGTTTTGGCTACTTTAGATGACTCCGATACTCCTGTCGTCACTCCTAAGAAATCTAGTAAACTTAATAGTTACTTTGATGTTCCTTTCTCTTCGGAGGTTTTTCCTGTGCCAGACCGTACTATGGAGATCATTGCTCAGGAATGGGAGAAGCCAGGGGTAGCCTTTTCCCCGTCTCCTATTTTTTAAAAAGATGTTTAGAGTCACTGACTCTATCAAAAACCCATGGCACACTGTACCCATGTACACTGTACCCAAGGTTGAAGGGGCCATTTCTACTCTGGCTAAGAGAACTACTATTCCTATTAAGGATAGCTGCTCTTTTAAGGATCCAATGGATAAAAAGCTGGAGGCTTATTTGAAGAAGATATGTTCATCAAGGTCTCCAATGGCAACCTGCGGTGTGTACTGCCTCTGTGACTAGTGCGTCATCCTATTTGTTCGATGCCTTGTCTGATTCTCTTCAGGTAGAGACTTCTTTGGATGAAATCCAAGATAGGATTAAGACTCTTAAACTAGTCAGTTCCTTCATTCCTGATGCTATTTTGCAGGTTGTTAGACTGGGAGCAAAGTCTTCTAGTTTAGCTGTTCTAGCCCGTAGGGTTTTATGGTTAAAATCTTGGTCAGCGGATGTTTCCTCTAAAGTCAAGCTTCTGGAAATTCCTTACAAGGGTAAGACCTTGTTTGGAGCTGGTCTGGCAGAAATAATTTCTGACATTACTGGTGGAAAAGGTTCTTTTCTACCTCGGGATAAGAAGAATAGACCTAAAGGATTTCGTTCCTTTCGTAACTTCATAGGAAACTCTTTGCCTTCCTCTTCCAAGCAGGAACAGTCCAAGTCCTTGTGGAAACCCAATCAGTCTTGGAACAAGGGGAAACAATTGAAAAAAAGGCAGCTGATTCGAAATCAGCATGAAGGGTTTGCTCCCAATCTGGGATCGGATCAAGTGGGGGCAGACTTTCTCATTTTTCTCAAGCATGGATACGAGACGTCCCAGATCCATGGGCTGTGGACATAGTATCTCAGGGTTACCTATTGGAATTTAAGACCTTTCCTCCCAGGGGCAGGTATCACCTCTCGAGATTATCTGCAGACCAAATAAAAAGAGGCGTTCTTGAAATGTGTACAGGAACTCTCCTCCCTGGGAGTGATAATTCCAGTACAAGAATAGGGTCTCGGTTTCTACCTCAATCAGTTTGTGGTTCCCAAAAAAGAGGGAACTTTCCGTCCCATTCTAGACTTGAAATGTCTAAACAGGTTTCTTAGTTCCATCCTTCAAGTTGGAGACTATTCGCTCCATTCTTCCTTTGGTGCAAGAGGGTCAGCTCATGATGACCATAGACCTAAAGAATGCATACCTTTATGTTCCCATTCAAAGGGACCATCACAAATATCTTAGATTTGCCTTTCTGAACAAACACTTGCAGTTTGTGGCTCTTCCCTTTGGCCTTGCCACGGCTCCCAGAATTTTTTCAAAGGTTCTGGGGCTCTCTTGGCAGTGATCCGGTCTCGGAGAATTGCAGTGGCGCCATACCTGGACGACATTTTGGTTCAGGCGCCATCTTTTCAACATGCAAAATCTCCCTTATTCCAGCTACAAGGGTAGTGTTCTTGAGGACCATAATAGATTCCCTATGGATGAAAATATCTGACGGAGGTCAGAAGAACCAAGATTTTTGCCTCTCTTCAGGCTACTGTTCGTCCATCAGTGGTTTAATGTATGGAGGTAATCGGTCTGATGATGGCTTCCTTGGCCATCATCCCCTTTGCTTGATTCCATTCAAGAGCTCTGCAGTTGTGCATGCTCAGCCAATGGAACGGAGATCATGCGGATCTGTCTCAGACGATAGAGCTAGATCAGTCGACAAGAGATTCTCTCCCGTGGTGGTGTTCTCAGGAGCATGTGTCTCAGGGCACATGCTTTCGGAGACCTTCCTGGGTGATTGTGACCATGGAAGCCAGCCTACTGGGCTGGGGTGCAGTCTGGGACTCGTTAAAGACACAGGGACTTTGGACTCGAGAGGAGTCTGCTCTCCCCATCAAGCGACTGATGGTTCATGTGGGCCATATAGATAACATTGTGTTAACGCCCGGGGAGTTATTTAAGAGTTATCACAATACTAGATGCAAACCAATAGATAATAAACAGTCACAGTCATGTGATCAGGGGGCTGTCAGAAGGTTCTTAGATACAAGGTAATCACAGAGGTAAAAAGTGTATTAATATAACGGTCAGTCACAGTACAGGATGGGCTCTCTGCTGTATTTCTTTCTAATGACACGGTGAGTCTACGGATCATCTTAATGGAGGAGGCAAAGTGCACCACAGCAAAAGCTGTTAAATACCATTCCCCCTACCCACAATCCCCAGTCATTCTCTTTGCTTGCATCAGTTGCAAGGAGGGTTGAAGTTAGGTGTCTGATTCTTCAATCAAGAGTTTATTTTTTTTAAGCAGAGCAAGTTTGCTCTGGTTTTCGTTGGGCTTTAGCCGTAGTCCATGTCAGTCTCTTCAGTAGAGCAAGTGGTGGCTTTTTTTTTTAAATACATTTTTATTTAGGTAGTGCACAATAACATGAAAATAAAACATAGGTCCAGATACAAAGCAGGTCTGTCGATGAAAATTTAAACTGCATCAATTAACCAAATCACAAGTCTAGCATGGAGAAAATAAATTCTGGCTAAGAGTACAAGATTATGCCCAGAGTGTGGATTATAAAATGTATAGTATACAAGGATGAAGGTAGAGATATGAGACTTACGTGGAGCTGAGATGGTTAACTGGCCCATATGGTAAAAAAAAACCTAATTTCTCTTGTAAGGTGTATCCAGTCCACGGATTCATCCATTACTTGTGGGATATTCTCCTTCCCAACAGGAAGCTGCAAGAGGATCACCCACAGCTCTGCTGGTCTAGATAGCTCCTCCCCTAACTGCCACCTCCCAGTCATTCTCTTGCAGCTCTCGACAAGGGAAGTAGCTAGAGAGATGTGGTGCATTAATGTAGTTTATCTTCAATCAAAAGTTTATTATTTTCAAATGGTACCGGAGTTGTACTATTTTAGCCTCAGGCAGAAAGTTGAAGAAGAGTCTGCCTGTGGTTTTTGATGATCTTAGCAGCTTGTAACTAAGATCCACTGCTGTTCTCACACATAACTGAAGAGATGGGTAACTTCAGCTGGGGGAATAGCGTGCAGGGTCTCCTGCTCTGAGGTATGTGCAGTTTTAAATTTTTCTAGAGAGATGATAAGCTAGAAAATGTTGACAATACCGGATTTATTTAAAGGGACACTATACCCAAAAAAAATTCTTTCGTGATTCAGATTGAGCATGAAATTTTAAGCAACTTTCTAATTTACTCCTATTATCAAATTTTCTTCATTCTCTTGGTATCTTTATTTGAAATGCAAGAATGTAAGTTTAGATGCTGGCCCATTTTTGGTGAACAACCTGGGTTGTCCTTGCTGATTGGTGGATAAATTCATCCATCAATAAAAAAAGAGTACTGAAACAAACAAAAAACTTAGATGCCTTCTTTTTCAAATAATGATAGCAAGAGAACGAAGAAAAATTTATAATAGGAGTAAATTAGAAAGTTGCTTAAAATTGCATGCTCTTTCTGAATTACAAAAGAAAAAATTTGGGTTCAGTGTCCCTTTAAGGTAAGAGAAAGACTAAATGGCACTACTATCCGGTATTCTTAAGATGCTCTATAATAGTTGGGGCAGGTAATTTAACTGCCTGTAATATTCGAGTTCGGTGCTGTGTACTGTTTGTTTCTAGAAAAGAAGGTTGATTCAATACTAAGATTGAAACGTGTACACGTATTAGCACTCACATCTGAGAAAATGTGGCTATAAATTTAGAACATGTAGTATCAAGGGGAAGACGGTCTATGCCGTAAGAGTTAAAATATAACTTTTATTAGGATTGTTTTTAAAAAACGACTACCACAAGACAAACACAAACATATATAAATAAAAACGCAAAATGTTGAAAAGGATACTGTATGCAAAGTATAGGTGCTAAGCGTGGTTGCATGCACTGAGAAATATCTCTAGACCTTATCTCTAGATTGAATGTCTCTAGATTACAGTATTCCTGGCCACAGAGATATTTCCTTATTGTAGCTTTTTAAGTGTGTAATTTAATACTTGTGAATACACTTATATATGCTTGTTCCTCACTGGGATACTCCTATAGTTCGTGGTCATAAGAATATGCTAAAGTAAGTTTATTCTGTGATGTAGTACCTATAAATATAAATGTATGTGCTTCTTGGGCATGCACATTATAGTTTATAACATTAGTGCTACCAATAAAATGATAGTTGTGTTTCAAAGGCTGATGCTATCCTGGTTTTAATACTCCAGTTTTATGGTCATTGAATTTCTCCTTTAGTCAATATAGCAGGGTTATAATTCAAATTGAGGGTGTAAGCTAATGGCCGTTATTAACTTTGGTCACACTTTGTTATAGAGTACACTCTCACTTCTTTATATTTTTGAGTGAATATATACCATATAGTACTTATTTCAAGTTAGATACTTATTTCAAGTTAGATGATATAGGTATATTATTATTGATACCTGATACTTGTTATTGTTAATACTTGTAAGTCATTAGTTTCTAGACATACAATTGATATCCTTAGCTTGTTGTTACCTTAAATTTTAACGATAAATTTAACTATGTTCTACATAAAATAAGGTAGTAAATTAAACTGCATAACTGAATGTTATGCCCCAATAGTATTGGATGTAAGAACTTCTATGTATTAGCATATACGTATTGCTATTGCAGGGCTATATGCAATGTTCATAAATTGATACAAATGTTGCCGTTTAAACGTAACGGTTATACGAGTCCACTTAGTGTGGATTTATACCCAGGTTATTGGATTGTGTTTTGCTGAGGATATTTTAGATAAATCCCCAGGTACTTTGTACCAACGGTATAGAGTAATTCAATGCTATTAGTATCTTGCACTGTTGTTATCCAATGCGCTGTTAAATTACTTATAATTCTTGGTAGCTAGCCTTTGATCTTATAGTACAATCATTCGTCTTCCATTCATACTCAAATGCCCAAGAACTGCACTGAGACAGCATCAATTAATTAAATCCTGCTAGCACAGCTTGCTATTATTGTGCAGCAACCTACAGTCAGCTTTTAGTTTATATAGCTAGTTCAGTAACTTCCTTTGTGTAGCGGTACACCTTGCATTCATACACTTGGCTCTTAGGCCGTTCTATATTATATAGGTGTACTTTGGTCACTACGATAATTTTCAGTTGAACTTTGCTATAAGGATTTTCTATCAGTTATAATACACATTACTTCCACCATTCGTTCATATCACTTGGTTATTCACCATTCACAATTGTAACTCTATGGTTCTAATAACGTGGATAAATTCTATATCCTAATTTCAACATTGGCAATTTAAAAGTTTGGCTTAGAGCCTAACAACAGATCAATGCCCTAACATGTTTCGCCACCAGCGTGGCTTTCTCAAAGGGTACGGCGCGGCGTTTGGCGTGGTCTCTTATAGACTCTGGTCCAACCCTTAGTGATGACAAAACGTCCTATCAGATTCTTTGTTCATTATGGACCAATTAGAATGATTCTAACATTGTGACCAAACTGTAACTTTTTACTGATTGGGTCAATATCGATGTTACCTGATTATAAGGGGTTTCAGAATATTATTCTGACTTATATACAAGTTCTGTTCATTTGTCTAGGATTTGATGACTGCTTTTGTATTAAAGAAAGTGTATCACATTTATTAATTCAATTGTTTGTCTGATCATACTTAAGATGTTTATTTTAACGGCGAATTGTATCATGTATATATGTGTTACTAGTGATTCGATATATGGCGAATAATATCCATGTTATTCCATCCTCGCTGTATAAATGTCATGCTCTTAGGCTCTGGTTTAGAGCCATGTAATTGATAGATGAGGAATATTGTGCAGGTTATTTTAGCATTAGATTCCTAATAAACAATGGTTTTATTCAACAAAGATACAAAATAATAAAAAAATTAATATATGACAATTCCGTCAGAATTTGACTCAAGATTAATTTCGAGTTCTCATTAATTAACATTTTGTTACTGTAATTATTATTTATATGACATGCTGTGGATTTCACTTTGTTGTACATTTAGTAGAGATGCCCTGTTAAAAATGGTGAAAGTGTATTACTGTGAATGGGACTTTAAATTGTGAAAGTGAAGACAAATAAAAATAAATTAAAAAGTGGACTAGTGAAAAAAATAAAACTTAAGTTTAAAGTGCTAATGTATGTGCTCCAAGTGTAATACTGAGTTGATGAGTGAAGAGATTATTGATGTGTTAATGCATCTACTTCATACTTGAGACGCTAATTATATTTAAATTATTATTCTTAAAATCTACCCAGGGGGGAATAGGTGAAAAAGGGTGTGAGATATGCACTCATAATGCATATCATAAGTGATAGATTAGTGAAGTTATGTAAGTTTAAGGTGCAGCTCTAGGATTCTCTACATTTTTAGATGTCATTTTAATACTTTGTATTCTTATTCAATACATCTAAAGTTTATTCTTAAGTTTTCCCTTTAGGAATCTCTTGTTTGGATATTCTCATATTTTAATTAGCTTTTTGGCTATGTTCTCAATTGGAGTAATTTTCTGCTTCCTGATCTTAATTTAACATCTTTATACGTATGAGACATAGTTGTTATGCTCGTTTAATCCATTGGGTGTAATTGAATTTAATAAGTAGATCCATCTACTTTCATACTGTAATAACGATTTTTCTTTATCTCCTCCATGTATGCCCAGGTTTATTTTCTGCACTCCATAACATTGTAGGCAATTTGTTTTGCCTTGATGGTATTTATAGAAGTGCTGGGCCACTGATGTAATGGTTTTTCTTTTTTGTAAATCTTTCGCTGCATTCCTTATATTCCGTACGTGTTCCTGTAATCGCGTATGTAATTTGCGTGTAGTCATGCCAACGTAGTTTTTTGGACAATTGCAGCTTAGAACATATACTACTCCAGTAGTATTGCAATTGATGAAGGATCTGATATTGTGTACTTTATTGAACCTATCCTTTACTGTGGTGGTCTTTTTCAGGAACTTGCAGCTTGTACATGATCCACATGAGTATGAACCATTAGGTATGTTGCCTCTTTTGGTTCTTTGATTTTGTGTGAAATGACTCGGACTAATCAAGTCTTTTAAGTTCTTTGGTCTCCTGTAACTGACCTCAATTTTGGGTCCTATTATGGGTTCCAACACCTTATCAGCTTGTAAGATATGCCAATGTTTTTTTAATTATTTTAATTACTTCCTGGCTCTGTGCATTGTAAGTTAATACAAGCCTAGTCTTTCCGTCATTCTGTTTGGATTTTGGTTTTAGCAGATCTTGTCGGTTAGTTCTTTTAGCTCTATATTTGGCTTTCTTTATGGATGAACGACTGTACCCCCTCTGGCTGAGACGTGTGGCTACTTCTGATGCTCTTTTTTGATATAGTTCATCTTCTGAGCAATTTCTCTTAGTTCTCAGAAATTCCCCTATCGGTAGAGATTTGATTGTGCATGGGGCATGGGCACTTGTGCTAAATAGCAACGTGTTGGTAGCTGTCTCTTTTCTAAATAGATCGGTACCCAGCATGTCGTTGGTTTTCTTGAATAATCTCAGATCTAAGAATGTGATTTCCTCTTGACTACTTTCATATGTCAATTTGATATTAAGATTATTGTTGTTCAGAGTGGTGAGGAATTTATCAAGTTTGTCTTTGGGTCCTTCCCAGATCATCAGGATATCGTCTATATATCTCAGCCAGAGGGGGATGTGTTGAGTGAATTCATCATTTTCTGCTGTGAAGACTGTATGGTGTTCCCACCAACCTAAAAATAGGTTGGCGTAAGTTGGCGCACAGGCAGTTCCCATTGCTGTCCCTCTACACTGCAAGTAGAATTGGTTGTTAAAGACAAAGTAGTTTTTCTTCAGTACAAATTCCAACAATTTTATGACAAATTCATTATGACTGGAATCTTCTTCATTGGTCATTTTGAGGTAGTATTGTACTGCTTCTAGTCCTAGATCATGCTTAATGCTAGTGTAGAGGGCTTCCACGTCGGCTGTAACTAGCCAAGTGGTAGGTCCTATTTGGATATCTTGAAGTTGTTGTAGCGTTTCCATAGTGTCCTTAATGAAGGATGGTATTTGAGTAAGGAATTCTCTCAATCTTATGTCGATGTATTGACTTGCCTTCTCTGTGAGGTTTTCATTACCGGACACAATGGGACGTCCTGGTGGGTGTTTTTGGTCTTTATGCACCTTAGGGATCAGGTAAAAGGTGGCTACCTTTGGGTGGTTGACTGTTAGAAATCTTTTTTTCTTTCATGTAATTAGCAAGAGTCCATGAGCTAGTGACGTATGGGATATACATTCCTACCAGGAGGGGCAAAGTTTCCCAAACCTCAAAAATGCCTATAAATACACCCCTCACCACACCCACAATTCAGTTTTACAAACTTTGCCTCCGATGGAGGTGGTGAAGTAAGTTTGTGCTAGATTCTACGTTGATATGCGCTCCGCAGCAAGTTGGAGCCCGGTTTTCCTCTCAGCGTGCAGTGAATGTCAGAGGGATGTGAGGAGAGTATTGCCTATTTGAATGCAGTGATCTCCTTCTACGGGGTCTATTTCATAGGTTCTCTGTTATCGGTCGTAGAGATTCATCTCTTACCTCCCTTTTCAGATCGACGATATACTCTTATATATACCATTACCTCTGCTGATTCTCGTTTCAGTACTGGTTTG
This sequence comes from Bombina bombina, assembly GCF_027579735.1. Lineage (NCBI taxonomy): Eukaryota > Metazoa > Chordata > Amphibia > Anura > Bombinatoridae > Bombina > Bombina bombina. Next base: position 1,097,443,675 of record NC_069504.1, on the reverse strand, counting down.
GCTATCTGCTATATGTAGATGAGTGTCCTGGGGTAAGTAAGTCTTATTTTCTGTGACACTCCAAGCTATGGTTGGGCACTTTGTTTATAAAGTTCTAAATATATGTATTCAAACATTTATTTGCCTTGACTCAGAATGTTCAACTTTCCTTATTTTCAGACAGTCAGTTTCATATTTGGGATAATGCATTTTGATTTAACCATTTTCTTTCATGTAATTAGCAAGAGTCCATGAGCTAGTGACGTATGGGATATACATTCCTACCAGGAGGGGCAAAGTTTCCCAAACCTCAAAATGCCTATAAATACACCCCTCACCACACCCACAATTCAGTTTTTACAAACTTTGCCTCCGATGGAGGTGGTGAAGTAAGTTTGTGCTAGATTCTACGTTGATATGCGCTCCGCAGCAAGTTGGAGCCCGGTTTTCCTCTCAGCGTGCAGTGAATGTCAGAGGGATGTGAGGAGAGTATTGCCTATTTGAATGCAGTGATCTCCTTCTAAGGGGTCTATTTCATAGGTTCTCTGTTATCGGTCGTAGAGATTCATCTCTTACCTCCCTTTTCAGATCGACGATATACTCTTATATATACCATTACCTCTGCTGATTCTCGTTTCAGTACTGGTTTGGCTATCTACTATATGTAGATGAGTGTCCTGGGGTAAGTAAGTCTTATTTTCTGTGACACTCCTAGCTATGGTTGGGCACTTTGTTTATAAAGTTCTAAATATATGTATTCAAACATTTATTTGCCTTGACTCAGAATGTTCAACTTTCCTTATTTTCAGACAGTCAGTTTCATATTTGGGATAATGCATTTTAACATTTTTCTTACCTTAAAATTTGACTTTTTCCCTGTGGGCTGTTAGGCTCGCGGGGGCTGAAAATGCTTCATTTTATTGCGTCATTCTTGGCGCGGACTTTTTTGGCGCAAAAATTCTATTTCCGTTTCCGGCGTCATACGTGTCGCCGGAAGTTGCGTCATTTTTTGACGTTATTTTGCGCCAAAAATGTCGGCGTTCCGGATGTGGCGTCATTTTGGCACCAAAAAGCATTTAGGCGCCAAATAATGTGGGCGTCTTATTTGGCGCGAAAAAATATGGGCGTCACTTTTGTCTCCACATTATTTAAGTCTCATTTTTTATTGCTTCTGGTTGCTAGAAGCTTGTTCTTTGGCATTTTTTCCCATTCCTGAAACTGTCATTTAAGGAATTTGATCAATTTTGCTTTATATATATGTTGTTTTTTCTCTTACATATTGCAAGATGTCTCACGTTGCATCTGAGTCAGAAGATACTACAGGAAAATCGCTGTCAAGTGCTGAATCTACCAAAGCTAAGTGTATCTGCTGTAAACTTTTGGTAGCTATTCCTCCAGCTGTTGTTTGTATTGATTGTCATGACAAACTTGTTAAAGCAGATAATATTTCCTTTAGTAAAGTACCATTGCCTGTTGCAGTTCCTTCAACATCTAAGGTGCAGAATGTTCCTGATAATATGAGAGATTTTGTTTCTGAATCCATAAAGAAGGCTATGTCTGTTATTTCTCCTTCTAGTAAACGTAAAAAATCTTTTAAAACTTCTCTCCCTACAGATGAATTTTTAACTGAACATCATCATTCTGATTCTGATGATTCCTCTGGTTCAGAGGATTCTGTCTCAGAGGTTGATGCTGATAAATCTTCATATTTATTTAAAATGGAATTTATTCGTTCTTTACTTAAAGAAGTCCTAATTGCTTTAGAAATAGAGGATTCTGGTCCTCTTGATACTAAATCTAAACGTTTAAATAAGGTTTTTAAATCTCCTGTAGTTATTCCAGAAGCTTTTCCTGTTCCTGATGCTATTTCTGCAGTAATTTCCAAAGAATGGGATAATTTGGGTAATTCATTTACTCCTTCTAAACGTTTTAAGCAATTATATCCTGTGCCGTCTGACAGATTAGAATTTTGGGACAAGATCCCTAAAGTTGATGGGGCTATTTCTACCCTTGCTAAACGTACTACTATTCCTACGTCAGATGGTACTTCGTTTAAGGATCCTCTAGATAGGAAAATTGAGTCCTTTCTAAGAAAAGCTTATCTGTGTTCAGGTAATCTTCTTAGACCTGCTATATCTTTGGCTGATGTTGCTGCGGCTTCAACTTTTTGGTTGGAAACTTTAGCGCAACAAGTAACACATCGTGATTCTCATGATATTATTATTCTTCTTCAACATGCTAATAATTTTATCTGTGATGCCATTTTTGATATTATCAGAGTTGATGTCAGGTTTATGTCTCTAGCTATTTTAGCTAGAAGAGCTTTATGGCTTAAAACTTGGAATGCTGATATGGCTTCTAAATCAACTTTACTTTCCATTTCTTTCCAGGGTAACAAATTATTTGGTTCTCAGTTGGATTCCATTATTTCAACTGTTACTGGTGGGAAAGGAACTTTTTTACCACAGGATAAAAAATCTAAAGGTAAAAACAGGGCTAATAATCGTTTTCGTTCCTTTCGTTTCAACAAAGAACAAAAGCCTGATCCTTCATCCTCAGGAGCAGTTTCAGTTTGGAGACCATCTCCAGTTTGGAATAAATCCAAGCCAGCTAGAAAGGCAAAGCCTGCTTCTAAGTCCACATGAAGGTGCGGCCCTCATTCCAGCTCAGCTGGTAGGGGGCAGGTTACGTTTTTTCAAGGAAATTTGGATCAATTCTGTTCACAATCTTTGGATTCAGAGCATTGTTTCAGAAGGGTACAGAATTGGTTTCAAGTTGAGACCTCCTGCAAAGAGATTTTTTCTTTCCCGTGTCCCAGTAAATCCAGTAAAAGCTCAAGCATTTCTGAAATGTGTTTCAGATCTAGAGTTGACTGGAGTAATTATGCCAGTTCCAGTTCCGGAACAGGGGATGGGGTTTTATTCAAATCTCTTCATTGTACCAAAGAAGGAGAATTCTTTCAGACCAGTTCTGGATCTAAAAATTTTGAATCGTTATGTAAGGATACCAACATTCAAGATGGTAACTGTAAGGACTATCTTACCTTTTGTTCAGCAAGGGAATTATATGTCCACAATAGATTTACAGGATGCATATCTGCATATTCCGATTCATCCAGATCATTATCAGTTCCTGAGATTCTTGTTTCTGGACAAGCATTACCAGTTTGTGGCTCTGCCGTTTGGCCTAGCTACAGCTCCAAGAATTTTTACAAAGGTTCTCGGTGCCCTGCTGTCTGTAATCAGAGAACAGGGTATTGTGGTATTTCCTTATTTGGACGATATCTTGGTACTTGCTCAGTCTTTACATTTAGCAGAATCTCATACGAATCGACTTGTGTTGTTTCTTCAAGATCATGGTTGGAGGATCAATTTACCAAAAAGTTCTTTGATTCCTCAGACAAGGGTAACCTTTCTGGGTTTCCAGATGGATTCAGTGTCCATGACTCTGTCTTTAACAGACAAGAGACGTCTAAAGTTGATTTCAGCTTGTCGAAACCTTCAGTCACAATCATTCCCTTCGGTAGCCTTATGCATGGAAATTCTAGGTCTTATGACTGCTGCATCGGACGCGATCCCCTTTGCTCGTTTTCACATGCGACCTCTTCAGCTCTGTATGCTGAAGCAATGGTGCAAGGATTACACGAAGATATCTCAATTAATATCTTTAAAACCGATTGTTCGACACTCTCTAACATGGTGGACAGATCACCATCGTTTAATTCAGGGGGCTTCTTTTGTGCTTCCGACCTGGACTGTAATTTCAACAGATGCAAGTCTCACAGGTTGGGGAGCTGTGTGGGGATCTCTGACGGCACAAGGAGTTTGGGAATCTCAGGAGGTGAGATTACCGATCAATATTTTGGAACTCCGTGCAATTTTCAGAGCTCTTCAGTTTTGGCCTCTGCTGAAGAGAGAATCGTTCATTTGTTTTCAGAAAGACAATGTCACAACTGTGGCATACATCAATCATCAAGGAGGGACTCACAGTCCTCTGGCTATGAAAGAAGTATCTCGAATTTTGGTTTGGGCGGAATCCAGCTCCTGTCTAATCTCTGCGGTTCATATCCCAGGTGTAGACAATTGGGAAGCGGATTATCTCAGTCGCCAAACGTTGCATCCGGGCGAATGGTCTCTTCACCCAGAGGTATTTCTTCAGATTGTTCAAATGTGGGAACTTCCAGAAATAGATCTGATGGCGTCCCATCTAAACAAGAAACTTCCCAGGTATCTGTCCAGATCCCGGGATCCTCAGGCGGAGGCAGTGGATGCATTATCACTTCCTTGGAAGTATCATCCTGCCTATATCTTTCCGCCTCTAGTTCTTCTTCCAAGAGTAATCTCCAAGATTCTGAAGGAATGCTCGTTTGTTCTGCTGGTAGCTCCGGCATGGCCTCACAGGTTTTGGTATGCGGATCTTGTCCGGATGGCCTCTTGCCAACCGTGGACTCTTCCGTTAAGACCAGACCTTCTGTCACAAGGTCCTTTTTTCCATCAGGATCTGAAATCCTTAAATTTAAAGGTATGGAGATTGAACGCTTGATTCTTGGTCAAAGAGGTTTCTCTGACTCTGTGATTAATACTATGTTACAGGCTCGTAAATCTGTATCTTGAGAGATATATTATAGAGTCTGGAAGACTTATATTTCTTGGTGTCTTTCTCATCATTTTTCCTGGCATTCTTTTAGAATACCGAGAATTTTACAGTTCCTTCAGGATGGTTTAGATAAGGGTTTGTCCGCAAGTTCTTTGAAAGGACAAATCTCTGCTCTTTCTGTTCTTTTTCACAGAAAGATTGCTATTCTTCCTGATATTCATTGTTTTGTACAAGCTTTGGTTCGTATAAAACCTGTCATTAAGTCAATTTCTCCTCCTTGGAGTTTGAATTTGGTTCTGGGAGCTCTTCAAGCTCCTCCGTTTGAACCTATGCATTCATTGGACATTAAATTACTTTCTTGGAAAGTTTTGTTCCTTTTGGCCATCTCTTCTGCCAGAAGAGTTTCTGAATTATCTGCTCTTTCTTGTGAGTCTCCTTTTCTGATTTTTCATCAGGATAAGGCGGTGTTGCGAACTTCTTTTGAATTTTTACCTAAAGTTGTGAATTCCAACAACATTAGTAGAGAAATTGTGGTTCCTTCATTATGTCCTAATCCTAAGAATTCTAAGGAGAAATCGTTGCATTCTTTGGATGTTGTTAGAGCTTTGAAATATTATGTTGAAGCTACGAAATCTTTTCGTAAGACTTCTAGTCTATTTGTTATCTTTTCCGGTTCTAGAAAAGGCCAGAAAGCTTCTGCCATTTCTTTGGCATCTTGGTTGAAATCTTTAATTCATCTTGCCTATGTTGAGTCGGGTAAAATTCCGCCTCAGAGGATTACAGCTCATTCTACTAGGTCAGTTTCTACTTCCTGGGCGTTTAGGAATGAAGCTTCGGTTGACCAGATATGCAAAGCAGCGACTTGGTCCTCTTTGCATACTTTTACTAAATTCTACCATTTTGATGTATTTTCTTCTTCTGAAGCAGTTTTTGGTAGAAAAGTACTTCAGGCAGCGGTTTCAGTTTGAATCTTCTGCTTATATTTTTCGTTAAACTTTATTTTGGGTGTGGATTATTTTCAGCAGGAATTGGCTGTCTTTATTTTATCCCTCCCTCTCTAGTGACTCTTGTGTGGAAAGATCCACTTCTTGGGTAGTCATTATCCCATACGTCACTAGCTCATGGACTCTTGCTAATTACATGAAAGAAAACATAATTTATGTAAGAACTTACCTGATAAATTCATTTCTTTCATATTAGCAAGAGTCCATGAGGCCCGCCCTTTTTTTGTGGTGGTTATGATTTTGTATAAAGCACAATTATTCCAATTCCTTATTTTATATGCTTTCGCACTTTTTTATCACCCCACTTCTTGGCTATTCGTTAAACTGAATTGTGGGTGTGGTGAGGGGTGTATTTATAGGCATTTTGAGGTTTGGGAAACTTTGCCCCTCCTGGTAGGAATGTATATCCCATACGTCACTAGCTCATGGACTCTTGCTAATATGAAAGAAATGAATTTATCAGGTAAGTTCTTACATAAATTATGTTTTTCTTACCTTAAAATTTGACTTTTTCCCTGTGGGCTGTTAGGCTCGCGGGGGCTGAAAATGCTTCATTTTATTGCGTCATTCTTGGCGCGGACTTTTTTGGCGCAAAAATTCTATTTCCGTTTCCGGCGTCATACGTGTCGCCGGAAGTTGCGTCATTTTTTGACGTTATTTTGCGCCAAAAATGTCGGCGTTCCGGATGTGGCGTCATTTTTGGCGCCAAAAAGCATTTAGGCGCCAAATAATGTGGGCGTCTTGATTTGGCGCGAAAAAATATGGGCGTCGCTTTTGTCTCCACATTATTTAAGTCTCATTTTTTATTACTTCTGGTTGCTAGAAGCTTGTTCTTTGGCATTTTTTCCCATTCCTGAAACTGTCATTTAAGGAATTTGATCAATTTTGCTTTATATATATGTTGTTTTTTCTCTTACATATTGCAAGATGTCTCACGTTGCATCTGAGTCAGAAGATACTACAGGAAAATCGCTGTCAAGTGCTGAATCTACCAAAGCTAAGTGTATCTGCTGTAAACTTTTGGTAGCTATTCCTCCAGCTGTTGTTTGTATTGATTGTCATGACAAACTTGTTAAAGCAGATAATATTTCCTTTAGTAAAGTACCATTGCCTGTTGCAGTTCCTTCAACATCTAAGGTGCAGAATGTTCCTGATAATATAAGAGATTTTGTTTCTGAATCCATAAAGAAGGCTATGTCTGTTATTTCTCCTTCTAGTAAACGTAAAAAATCTTTTAAAACTTCTCTCCCTACAGATGAATTTTTAAATGAACATCATCATTCTGATTCTGATGATTCCTCTGGTTCAGAGGATTCTGTCTCAGAGGTTGATGCTGATAAATCTTCATATTTATTTAAAATGGAATTTATTCGTTCTTTACTTAAAGAAGTACTAATTGCTTTAGAAATAGAGGATTCTGGTCCTCTTGATACTAATTCTAAACGTTTAGATAAGGTATTTAAAGCTCCTGTGGTTATTCCAGAAGTTTTTCCTGTTCCTAATGCTATTTCTGCAGTAATTTCCAAAGAATGGGATAATTTGGGTAATTCATTTACTCCTTCTAAACGTTTTAAGCAATTATATCCTGTGCCGTCTGACAGATTAGAATTTTGGGACAAGATCCCTAAAGTTGATGGGGCTATTTCTACCCTTGCTAAACGTACTACTATTCCTACGTCAGATGGTACTTCGTTTAAGGATCCTCTAGATAGGAAAATTGAATCCTTTCTAAGAAAAGCTTATCTGTGTTCAGGTAATCTTCTTAGACCTGCTATATCTTTGGCTGATGTTGCTGCAGCTTCAACTTTTTGGTTGGAAACTTTAGCGCAACAAGTAACACATCGTGATTCTCATGATATTATTATTCTTCTTCAGCATGCTAATAATTTTATCTGTGATGCCATTTTTGATATTATCAGAGTTGATGTCAGGTTTATGTCTCTAGCTATTTTAGCTAGAAGAGCTTTATGGCTTAAAACTTGGAATGCTGATATGGCTTCTAAATCAACTTTACTTTCCATTTCTTTCCAGGGTAACAAATTATTTGGTTCTCAGTTGGATTCCATTATTTCAACTGTTACTGGTGGGAAAGGAACTTTTTTACCACAGGATAAAAAATCTAAAGGTAAAAACAGGGCTAATAATCGTTTTCGTTCCTTTCGTTTCAATAAAGAACAAAAGCCTGATCCTTCATCCTCAGGAGCAGTTTCAGTTTGGAGACCATCTCCAGTCTGGAATAAATCCAAGCCAGCTAGTAAGGCAAAGCCTGCTTCTAAGTCCACATGAAGGTGCGGCCCTCATTCCAGCTCAGCTGGTAGGGGGCAGGTTACGTTTTTTCAAGGAAATTTGGATCAATTCTGTTCACAATCTTTGGATTCAGAGCATTGTTTCAGAAGGGTACAGAATTGGTTTCAAGTTGAGACCTCCTGCAAAGAGATTTTTTCTTTCCCGTGTCCCAGTAAATCCAGTAAAAGCTCAAGCATTTCTGAAATGTGTTTCAGATCTAGAGTTGACTGGAGTAATTATGCCAGTTCCAGTTCCGGAACAGGGGATGGGGTTTTATTCAAATCTCTTCATTGTACCAAAGAAGGAGAATTCTTTCAGACCAGTTCTGGATCTAAAAATATTGAATCGTTATGTAAGGATACCAACGTTCAAGATGGTAACTGTAAGGACTATCTTACCTTTTGTTCAGCAAGGGAATTATATGTCCACAATAGATTTACAGGATGCATATCTGCATATTCCGATTCATCTAGATCATTATCAGTTCCTGAGATTCTCGTTTCTGGACAAGCATTACCAGTTTGTGGCTCTGCCGTTTGGCCTAGCTACAGCTCCAAGAATTTTTACAAAGGTTCTCGGTGCCCTTCTGTCTGTAATCAGAGAACAGGGTATTGTGGTATTTCCTTATTTGGACGATATCTTGGTACTTGCTCAGTCTTTACATTTAGCAGAATCTCATACGAATCGACTTGTGTTGTTTCTTCAAGATCATGGTTGGAGGATCAATTTACCAAAAAGTTCTTTGATTCCTCAGACAAGGGTAACCTTTCTGGGTTTCCAGATGGATTCAGTGTCCATGACTCTGTCTTTAACAGACAAGAGACGTCTAAAATTGATTGCAGCTTGTCGAAACCTTCAGTCACAATCATTCCCTTCGGTAGCCTTATGCATGGAAATTCTAGGTCTTATGACTGCTGCATCGGACGCGATCCCCTTTGCTCGTTTTCACATGCGACCTCTTCAGCTCTGTATGCTGAAGCAATGGTGCAAGGATTACACGAAGATATCTCAATTAATATCTTTAAAACCGATTGTTCGACACTCTCTAACATGGTGGACAGATCACCATCGTTTAATTCAGGGGGCTTCTTTTGTGCTTCCGACCTGGACTGTAATTTCAACAGATGCAAGTCTCACAGGTTGGGGAGCTGTGTGGGGATCTCTGACGGCACAAGGAGTTTGGGAATCTCAGGAGGTGAGATTACCGATCAATATTTTGGAACTCCGTGCAATTTTCAGAGCTCTTCAGTTTTGGCCTCTTCTGAAGAGAGAATCGTTCATTTGTTTTCAGACAGACAATGTCACAACTGTGGCATACATCAATCATCAAGGAGGGACTCACAGTCCTCTGGCTATGAAAGAAGTATCTCGAATTTTGGTTTGGGCGGAATCCAGCTCCTGTCTAATCTCTGCGGTTCATATCCCAGGTGTAGACAATTGGGAAGCGGATTATCTCAGTCGCCAAACGTTGCATCCGGGCGAATGGTCTCTTCACCCAGAGGTATTTCTTCAGATTGTTCAAATGTGGGAACTTCCAGAAATAGATCTGATGGCGTCCCATCTAAACAAGAAACTTCCCAGGTATCTGTCCAGATCCCGGGATCCTCAGGCGGAGGCAGTGGATGCTTTATCACTTCCTTGGAAGTATCATCCTGCCTATATCTTTCCGCCTCTAGTTCTTCTTCCAAGAGTAATCTCCAAGATTCTGAAGGAATGCTCGTTTGTTCTGCTGGTAGCTCCGGCATGGCCTCACAGGTTTTGGTATGCGGATCTTGTCCGGATGGCCTCTTGCCAACCGTGGACTCTTCCGTTAAGACCAGACCTTCTGTCACAAGGTCCTTTTTTCCATCAGGATCTGAAATCCTTAAATTTAAAGGTATGGAGATTGAACGCTTGATTCTTGGTCAAAGAGGTTTCTCTGACTCTGTGATTAATACTATGTTACAGGCTCGTAAATCTGTATCTCGAGAGATATATTATAGAGTCTGGAAGACTTATATTTCTTGGTGTCTTTCTCATCATTTTTCCTGGCATTCTTTTAGAATACCGAGAATTTTACAGTTTCTTCAGGATGGTTTAGATAAGGGTTTGTCCGCAAGTTCTTTGAAAGGACAAATCTCTGCTCTTTCTGTTCTTTTTCACAGAAAGATTGCTATTCTTCCTGATATTCATTGTTTTGTACAAGCTTTGGTTCGTATAAAACCTGTCATTAAGTCAATTTCTCCTCCTTGGAGTTTGAATTTGGTTCTGGGAGCTCTTCAAGCTCCTCCGTTTGAACCTATGCATTCATTGGACATTAAATTACTTTCTTGGAAAGTTTTGTTCCTTTTGGCCATCTCTTCTGCCAGAAGAGTTTCTGAATTATCTGCTCTTTCTTGTGAGTCTCCTTTTCTGATTTTTCATCAGGATAAGGCGGTGTTGCGAACTTCTTTTGAATTTTTACCTAAAGTTGTGAATTCCAACAACATTAGTAGAGAAATTGTGGTTCCTTCATTATGTCCTAATCCTAAGAATTCTAAGGAGAAATCGTTGCATTCTTTGGATGTTGTTAGAGCTTTGAAATATTATGTTGAAGCTACGAAATCTTTCCGTAAGACTTCTAGTCTATTTGTTATCTTTTCCGGTTCTAGAAAAGGCCAGAAAGCTTCTGCCATTTCTTTGGCATCTTGGTTGAAATCTTTAATTCATCTTGCCTATGTTGAGTCGGGTAAAACTCTGCCTCAGAGAATTACAGCTCATTCTACTAGGTCAGTTTCTACTTCCTGGGCGTTTAAGAATGAAGCTTCGGTTGACCAAATCTGCAAAGCAGCAACTTGGTCCTCTTTGCATACTTTTACTAAATTCTACCATTTTTATGTATTTTCTTCTTCTGAAGCAGTTTTTGGTAGAAAAGTACTTCAGGCAGCGGTTTCAGTTTGAATCTTCTGCTTATGTTTTTCGTTAAACTTTATTTTGGGTGTGGATTATTTTCAGCAGGAATTGGCTGTCTTTATTTTATCCCTCCCTCTCTAGTGACTCTTGTGTGGAAAGATCCACATCTTGGGTAGTCATTATCCCATACGTCACTAGCTCATGGACTCTTGCTAATTACATGAAAGAAAACATAATTTATGTAAGAACTTACCTGATAAATTCATTTCTTTCATATTAGCAAGAGTCCATGAGGCCCGCCCTTTTTTTGTGGTGGTTATGATTTTGTATAAAGCACAATTATTCCAATTCCTTATTTTATATGCTTTCGCACTTTTTTATCACCCCACTTCTTGGCTATTCGTTAAACTGAATTGTGGGTGTGGTGAGGGGTGTATTTATAGGCATTTTTGAGGTTTGGGAAACTTTGCCCCTCCTGTTAGGAATGTATATCCCATACGTCACTAGCTCATGGACTCTTGCTAATATGAAAGAAATGAATTTATCAGGTAAGTTCTTACATAAATTATGTTTCTTTGTTAGTGATATTGCTGGCTCTGGCATTGGCTATCATATCATTATATTAAGTATGAAATTGTTCAGTAGGGTTACTCCATAGTTTTCGATAGCAGGTCTGATCTGATAGTTGTTTGTTGGCTTCCTTCAGATATTGGTCGGTTGGCCAAATTACAATATTGCCACCTTTGTCAGCTTTACGTATGATGACATCATTCCAATCTTGAATTTCTGAAAGAGCTTTTTTCTCTTGTCTTGTTAGATTTGTTAGAGGAGGTTTCACTGTTAATTCAGATATCTCTTTACACACTATGTTGTTAAATATCTGTATGCTCGGGCTTTTAGAAGACGATGGTATATACTTAGATTTTGTTGTCAAATTCTTTCTCCAATTTTGTGATGGACTTTCTTCATTTTCGCTCAAAAGATCTTCCATATCCTGAAGTAATAATAGTTCTTCTATAGTCCAATTGGATTCTAGTCCTGGGTCTTTTTGATTTTGAATATCCATATACTGTCGTCTTAAAAGTAACTTTCTCAGATATAGTTGTATATCTTTCACGTTTTCAAATTTGTCAATAGAGACACTAGGGCAGAATGACATACCCTTTGATAGTAATGAGATATGGTCTTCAGAGAGCATTTTTTTGGATAAATTTAAAACTTTCATTGTTTCATTTTTATCTTCGAGAAGAGGCTGGGGCTTCTTTTGTACGGTTTGTTCCCCTGTCTTGTCTCTCGTACACTTCGTGTTCTGGTTGCTTTTTTGTTGGCCCCCCCTACCTCTTCTGGTGGATCTGAATTTAAAGTTGTATCTCCGTCTAAAAAACTCTTCCTCTTTCTTGCATCGTTTTGAATCTGAGTTTGATTAGATGAGGCAGAAGTGGGAGGTTCATCACTAGGATTGTCAGAGTCCTCGCCTTCAGTTTCTGTGTCACTTTGAATGATGGTTATCCTTTGATGAGTTTCCAAAATTAAATTTCTTCTTCCATCTGTACACTCTGTTGTTCTGAAAGTCTTCGATATCTCTATTTAGTTTTCCCATTTTTTTAAAAACAATCCTAATAAAAGTTATATTTTAACTCTTACGGCATAGACCGTCTTCCCCTTGAAACTACATGTTCTAAATTTATAGCCACATTTTCTCAGATGTGAGTGCTAATACGTGTACACGTTTCAATCTTAGTATTGAATCAACCTTCTTCCCTTTAAGGTAAGCCTGATTACAGTGATTTAATAACGACTGGTATCATGCTTGCTGTAAAGGGTAATATTTTTGTTATTTACTCCCATTACTGAATAGATATAACGTTTGCTTGAGGTATATAAACGTTTATTATATATTGGGGATAAAACTTTATTCTGGGGCCCAGTTTTTCCACATGGCTGACTAGATTTTGCCATGAGTACAGGTTGGGAGGGGACTATTTTATTGCACAGTAGTTTTTGCAGCTTGAGACATCCAGCTTCCCTGAAGGAGTCCCCTAAACATATAGGACCTCTCTAAAGGGTTTTTGTGCCTTCCAAAGTCGTTGTATGGGCAGGTAGGGCCACAGCAGAGCTGTGGCAGTTGGTTGTGACTGTTTAAAAACGTTTATATCGTTTTTTTGATCCGGTTTTGAAACTAAGGGGTTAATCATCCATTTGCAAGTAGGTGCAATGCTATTTCAGTCTATTATACACACTGTACATATTTCGTAAGATTTAGTGCTTTTTTTCACTGTTTTGCAGTTTCTGTGATTGTTTTTTTTTCTCTTAAAGGCACAGTACCTTTTTTATTTTTTGCTTGTTCACAGTTATTAAAGTGTTTTCCAAGCTTGCTGGTCTCATTACTAGTCTGTTTAAACATGTCTGACTTAGAGGAAACTCATTGTTCATTATGTTTAGAAGCCATTGTGGAACCCCCTCTTTGAATGTTTACCAAATGCACTGATTTTACTATAGATTACAAAGACCATATTCTGGCTTTAAAAAATTTATCACCAGAAGAAATTGACAAGGAGGAAGTTATGCCGTCTAACTCTCCCCACGTGTCAGAACCTATAAATTCAGCTCAAGGGATGCCAAGTACATCTAGGGCGCCCATTGCGTATACCTTGCAAGACATGGCGGCAGTTATGAATCATACCCTTACAGAGGTATTATCTAAACTGCCAGGATTGCAAGGAAAGCGAGACAGCTCTGGGACTAGAATAAATACCGAGCTCTCTGACGCTTTAGTGGCTATGTCTGATACACACTCACAATGTACTGAAGCTGAAGCAGGGGAGCTTCAATCTGTGGGTGATTTTTCTGATTCAGGGAAGATACCTGATTCTGATATGTCTACATTTAAATTTAAGCTTGAGCACCTCCGTGTATTGCTCAGTGAGGTCTTAGCAACTCTGGATGACTGTGACACTATTGTAGTCCCAGTGAAATTATGTATATTGGATTAATACTATGCAGTACCTACTTACACTGATGTTTTTCCAATCCCTAAAAGGTTTTCTGAAATTATTACTAAGGAATGGGATAGACCAGGTGTACCGTTCTCTCCCCCTCCTTTCCTATAGACGCCGCTACACGGGACTTATGGCAGACGGTCCCTAAGGTGGAGGGAGCAGTTTCTACTCTAGCTAAGCGTACCACTATCCCTGTCGAGGACAGTTGTGCTTTTCTTGATCCAATGGATAAAAAATTAGAGGGTTTATCAATGCCCCAGCAGATCAAATACATTATCTACACACAGCGCATAGCGTCCCAATAGCGCCAACAAAACTGAAATATTTAGGTATACATATCACCCCGAACCCTCAAGATTTATTTAAAGCTAATTACTTAGGTATAAAAAGGGAATTAATAGGAGACCTCTCATCGTGGAGGAATAATCCACTTTCATGGTTAGGGAAAATCGGGGTGATCAAGATGAACATCCTCCCGCGAATATTATATTTATTACAGACTCTCCCAATAGAATTGCCAAAAGACTTTCTGCCCCAGTTACAAAGTGCTCTGGAACAGTTCGTATGGAAAGGCACAAAGCCACGAGTACCAAGGAAAACAATGTACTTAACAAGAGATAAGGGGGGGATTGGGGTTCCCCTATTTGATTAATTACAGGCGCGCAATACTATTACAGCGACTTATTGAATGGTCCCACAATACCACAGATAAAGCGTGGGTACGATTAGACAGCCAGATCCTCCAATTGAAAAATGTAGGCACACTAGCATGGATCCCCCCGGGGCTACGCCCCAGGAGTTTAAACAAATATCCCTTATCGCTAGAAGTACTGCGCGAATGGGATAGATCGGTAAACACCAGCACACACCTATCCTCCAGACACTCTCCCTTAATACCAATTATAGAGAACCCTGAATTGCCCTACCATCTGTTGGGCACACGTTTAAGTAACCCATATAGTTTGAGGGATGGCACATTGCTTTCTCAATGGAGGACGGCAGGATAGGACCCCAAAGATGCCTGCTAGAAAAATGCGGAGATGTTTTCTCCTCCTGGTTGAGATACCACCAGCTCACTCACTACTTGACACGCCACCAACACAAAGAAAACTTCTTGAGGCAACTCACTACATTTGAGCACCTATGCACGACACCCGCGACAACAAGACGATTAATCTCCTTAGTATACAAATTATTACCCACACCCACAGAAGCACAGCTACCGACATATACCATAGCTTGGAATAAAGATCTAAATAAAGAAATCGATCAGGACGAATGGCTTCGGTCATTTCAGCTTACAAAACGCTCATCGGTCTCAGCTGTGGTGCAGGAGATACATTTAAAGCTAGTGTGTAGGTGGTATCTAACGCCTACTAGGCTACACAGGTACTTCCCAATGGCGAGCCCAATGTGCTGGAGGGGCTGTGGTGAAAATGGCTCCCTCCTGCACATTTGGTGGTCATGCCCCAGATTACTGGGGTTCTGGACGGGGTCCTAGGCCTTATGTCCAGGGGACTACAAATTACCATACCTAATATGGCGGAAACAATGCTCTTACTTAATCTTCCAAAAATTAGGGAAACACACAAACGGTCTCTTCTGCTCCTCATGGTCACTGGAGCTAAGAGATTAATTCCCAAAAAATGGAAGACCGGGGCAATACCTACGGTCGAGGAGTGGGTCAATTCAGTGGAGGACCTACTCCAATTGGAGAGATTTCATTTTTTTTTAAATCAATCAATTGAGCACCCATGAAATGATGCTAAACACCTGGAAGGAAATCATTGTGTGAAGTTATAGTTTTTTTTGTTTTGTTTTTCTCTCTCAACCTTCCCCCTCCTCCCTTCCTTTCCCTCTCCTGAATGCGAGTACTCTCCCTCTTTTGAGGGAAAATTAATGCATAAAACTTAGATTATGATATACCAGATGATATCGTATTTTGAAAAGTATTAAAAAGAATTCAAGCATATATAAAACAGTGCTCCCAATCCTTAGTAGACTGGGACCTGTTATATTCATGAAAACGTTGTAATAAAGCAGTCATTTAAATATACTAGATCTCTTAAATGTGCAAATGTCTAATAGCATGACTGTATAAAGAAAAGAGCTCTTTTGCACCTGCAGAGATGTTTGTTGTTTGCAATGTTTAATTTTCTATTCCTTTTTGTATACGCTGTTGATTATGTTTATACAACTGACTCAATAAAGCTTGATTGAAATATAAAAAAATAAAAAAAATTAGAGGGTTAATTTTTATTCAACAATGTTTTATTCTCCAGCCTCTTGCATGCATTGCCCCAGTCACTGCTGCTGCGGCTTTCTGGTTTGAGTCTCTAGAGGAGGTTCTACAGGTTGAAACCCCATTGGAAGATATTATTGACAAGCTTAAGGCTCTTAAGCTAGCCAATTCATTTGTTTCTGATGCCGTTGTTCATTTAACCAAACTAACAGCTAAAAATTCAGGTTTTGCTATTCAGGCATGTAGGGCGCTATGGCTTAAATCCTGGTCAGCTGACGTGACGTCAAAGTCTAAACTTCTCAACATTCCCTTAAAAGGACAAACCCTATTCAGGACTGGACTGAAAGAGATAATTTCTGACATCACTGGAGGAAAAGGTCACGCCCTTCCTCAAGATAGGTCCAACAAATTAAGGACCAAACAGTCTAGTTTTCGGCCCTTTCGAAACTTCAAGAGTGGCGCAGCTTCAACTTCCTCTAAAACAAAACAAGAGGGAACTTTTGCCCAGTCTAAGCCGGTCTGGAGACCTAACCAGGCTTGGAACAAGGGGAAACAGGCCAAAAAGCCTGCTGCTGCCTCTAAGACAGCATGAAGGAGCAGCCCCCGATCCGGAAACGGATCTAGTAGGGGGCAGACTCTCTCTCTTCGCCCAGGCTTGGGCAAGAGATGTCCAGGATCCCTGGGTATTGGAAATTGTGTCCAAGGGTTATCTTCTGGAATTCAAAACCTCTCCCCCAAGAGGGAGATTTCATCTCTCACTTTTATCTGCAAACCAGATAAAGAGAGAGGCATTCTTACATTGTGTTCAAGACCTCCTAGTTATGGGAGTGATCCACCCAGTTCCGCAGGAGGAACAGGGACAGGGCTTCTATTCAAATCTGTTTGTAGTTCCCAAAAAAGAGGGAACATTCAGACCACTCTTAGATCTCAAGATCTTAAACAAAGTCCTATCCTTCAAGATGGAGACTTTTCGAACCATCCTTCCTATGATCCAGGAGGGTCAATATATGACTACTGTAGACTTAAAGGATGCTTATCTTCACATCCCGATACACAAAGATCATCATCATTTTCTCAGGTTTGCCTTTCTAGAAAGGCACTACCAGTTTGTGGCTCTTCCCTTCGGGTTGGCCACGGCACCAAGAATCTTTACAAAGGTTCTAGCGTCCCTTCTAGCGGTCCTAAGGCCGCGGGTATAGCAGTAGCCCCTTACTTAGACGACATTCTGATACAGGCGTCGACTTTTCAAATTGCCAGGTCCTACACGGACATTGTTCTGGCATTTCTGAGGTCCCATGTGTGGAAGGTGAACGAAAGAAAGAGTTCTCTATCACCTCTAACAAGAGTTTCATTCCTAGGGACTCTGATAGATTCGGTAGAAATGAAGATTTACCTAACGAAGGCCAGATTGTCAAAACTTTTAGACTCTTGCCGTGTTCTTTATTCCACTTCTCGTCCTTCAGTGGCTCAGTGTATGGAAGTAATCGGTTTAATGGTAGCGGCAATGGACATAGTACCGTTTGCCCGCCTACATCTCAGACCGCTGCAACTTTGCATGCTCAGTCAGTGGAATGGGGATTACACAGATTTGTCCCCTCTACTAAATCTGGATCAAGAAACCAGGGATTCTCTTCTCTGGTGGCTATCTCGGGTCCATATGTCTAAGGGGATGAGCTTCCGCAGGCCAGATTGGACTATAGTAAAGACAGATGCCAGCCTTCTGGGCTGGGGTGCAGTCTGGAAGGCTCAGGGTTCGTGGACTCAGGAGGAGGCCCTCCTTCCGATAAACATTCTGGAACTAAGAGCGATATTCAATGCTCTTCAGGCTTGGCCTCAGCTAGCTGCGGTCAGGTTCATCAGATTTCAGTCGGACAACATCACGACTGTAGCCTATATCAACCATCAGGCGGGAACAAGGAGCCCCCTGGCAATGTTGGAGGTTTCAAAGATAATTCTATGGGCAGAGGTTCACTCTTGCCATCTCTCAGCTATCCATATCCCAGGAGTAGAGAACTGGGAGGCAGATTTTCTAAGTCGGCAGACTTTTCATCCGGGGGAGTGGGAGCTCCATCCGGAGGTATTTGCCCAGCTGATTCAACTATGGGGCAAACCAGAACTGGATCTCATGGCGTCTCGTCAGAACGCCAAACTTCCTTGTTACCTGTCCAGGTCAAGGGATCCCCAGGCAGCGATGATAGATGCTCTAGCAGCGCCCTGGTCCTTCAGCCTGGCTTATGGGTTTCCACTGTTACCTCTGCTCCCTCGGCTGATTGCCAAGATCAAGCAGGAGAGAGCTTCAGTGATTTTGATAGCTCCTGCGTGGCCATGCAGGACTTGGTATGCAGATCTGGTGGACATGTCATCCTTTCCACCATGGACTCTGCCGCTGAGGCAGGACCTTCTACTTCAAGGTCCCTTCAA
This sequence comes from Bombina bombina, assembly GCF_027579735.1. Classification (NCBI taxonomy): domain Eukaryota; kingdom Metazoa; phylum Chordata; class Amphibia; order Anura; family Bombinatoridae; genus Bombina; species Bombina bombina. The sequence goes on along the minus strand of NC_069504.1, from coordinate 1,097,425,277 downwards.
ACATCCAAATCTAATTTCTCTGCGTCTGACTGCTTGGAGATTGAACGCTTGATTTTATGGTGGTTTTTCCGAATCGGTCATTGATACCTTAATTCAGGCTCGAAAGCCTGTTACCAGGAAAATCTATCATAAGATATGGTGTAAATATCTTCATTGGTGTGAATCCAAGGGTTACTCATGGAGTAAAGTCAGGATTCCCAGGATATTGTCTTTTCTCCAACATAGGTGTGTCCGGTCCACGGCGTCATCCTTACTTGTGGGATATTCTCTTCCCCAACAGGAAATGGCAAAGAGCCCAGCAAAGCTGGTCACATGATCCCTCCTAGGCTCCGCCTACCCCAGTCATTCTCTTTGCCGTTGTACAGGCAACATCTCCACGGAGATGGCTTAGAGTTTTTTAGTGTTTAACTGTAGTTTTTATTATTCAATCAAGAGTTTGTTATTTTGAAATAGTGCTGGTATGTACTATTTACTCAGAAACAGAAAAGAGATGAAGATTTCTGTTTGTATGAGGAAAATGATTTTAGCAACCGTCACTAAAATCCATGGCTGTTCCACACAGGACTGTTGAGAGCAATTAACTTCAGTTGGGGGAACAGTGAGCAGTCTCTTGCTGCTTGAGGTATGACACATTCTAACAAGACGATGTAATGCTGGAAGCTGTCATTTTCCCTATGGGATCCGGTAAGCCATGTTTATTAAGATCGTAAATAAGGGCTTCACAAGGGCTTATTAAGACTGTAGACTTTTTCTGGGCTAAATCGATTCATTATTAACACATATTTAGCCTTGAGGAATCATTTATTCTGGGTATTTTGATATAATAATATCGGCAGGCACTGTTTTAGACACCTTATTCTTTAGGGGCTTTCCCAAATCATAGGCAGAGCCTCATTTTCGCGCCGGTGTTGCGCACTTGTTTTTGAGAGGCATGACATGCAGTCGCATGTGAGAGGAGCTCTGATACTTAGAAAAGACTTTCTGAAGGCGTCATTTGGTATCGTATTCCCCTTTGGGCTTGGTTGGGTCTCAGCAAAGCAGATACCAGGGACTGTAAAGGGGTTAAAGTTAAAAACGGCTCCGGTTCCGTTATTTTAAGGGTTAAAGCTTCCAAATTTGGTGTGCAATACTTTTAAGGCTTTAAGACACTGTGGTGAAAATTTGGTGAATTTTGAACAATTCCTTCATGTTTTTTCGCAATTGCAGTAATAAAGTGTGTTCAGTTTAAAATTTAAAGTGACAGTAACGGTTTTATTTTAAAACGTTTTTTGTACTTTGTTATCAAGTTTATGCCTGTTTAACATGTCTGAACTACCAGATAGACTGTGTTCTGAATGTGGAAAAGCCAGAATTCATATTCATTTAAATAAATGTGATTTATGTGACAATGACAATGATGCCCAAGATGATTCCTCAAGTGAGGGGAGTAAGCATGGTACTGCATCATTCCCTCCTTTGTCTACACGAGTCTTGCCCACTCAGGAGGCCCCTAGTACATCTAGCGCGCCAATACTCCTTACTATGCAACAATTAACGGCTGTAATGGATAATTCTGTCAAAAACATTTTAGCCAAAATGAACACTTATCAGCGTAAGCGCGACTGCTCTGTTTTAGATACTGAAGAGCATGACGACGCTGATAATAATGGTTCTGAAGGGCCCCTAACCCAGTCTGATGGGGCCAGGGAGGTTTTGTCTGAGGGAGAAATTACTGATTCAGGGAACATTTCTCAACAAGCTGAACCTGATGTGATTACGTTTAAATTTAAGTTGGAACATCTCCGCATTCTGCTTAAGGAGGTATTATCCACTCTGGATGATTGTGACAAGTTGGTCATCCCAGAGAAACTATGTAAAATGGACAAGTTCCTAGAGGTCCCGGGGCTCCCAGAAGCTTTTCCTATACCCAAGCGGGTGGCGGACATTGTTCATAAAGAATGGGAAAGGCCCGGTATTCCTTTCGTCCCTCCCCCCATATTTAAAAAATTGTTTCCTATGGTCGACCCCAGAAAGGACTTATGGCAGACAGTCCCCAAGGTCGAGGGAGCGGTTTCCACTTTAAACAAACGCACCACTATACCCATAGAGGATAGTTGTGCTTTCAAAGATCCTATGGATAAAAAATTAGAAGGTTTACTTAAAAAGATGTTTGTTCAGCAGGGTTACCTTCTACAACCAATTTCATGCATTGTCCCTGTAGCTACAGCCGCATGTTTCTGGTTCGATGAGCTGATAAAGGCGGTCGATAGTGATTCTCCTCCTTATGAGGAGATTATGGACAGAATCAATGCTCTCAAATTGGCTAATTCTTTCACCCTAGACGCCACTTTGCAATTGGCTAGGTTAGCGGCTAAGAATTCTGGGTTTGCTATTGTGGCGCGCAGAGCGCTTTGGTTGAAATCTTGGTCAGCTGATGCGTCTTCCAAGAACAAGCTACTTAACATTCCTTTCAAGGGGAAAACGCTGTTTGGCCCTGACTTGAAAGAGATTATCTCTGATATCACTGGGGGTAAGGGCCACGCCCTTCCTCAGGATCGGCCTTTCAAGGCAAAAAATAAACCTAATTTTCGTCCCTTTCGTAGAAATGGACCAGCCCAAAGTGCTACGTCCTCTAAGCAAGAGGGTAATACTTCTCAAGCCAAGCCAGCTTGGAGACCAATGCAAGGCTGGAACAAGGGAAAGCAGGCCAAGAAACCTGCCACTGCTACCAAGACAGCATGAAATGTTGGCCCCCGATCCGGGACCGGATCTGGTGGGGGGCAGACTCTCTCTCTTCGCTCAGGCTTGGGCAAGAGATGTTATGGATCCTTGGGCGCTAGAAATAGTCTCCCAAGGTTATCTTCTGGAATTCAAGGGGCTTCCCCCAAGGGGGAGGTTCCACAGGTCTCAGTTGTCTTCAGACCACATAAAAAGACAGGCATTCTTACATTGTGTAGAAGACCTGTTAAAAATGGGAGTGATTCATCCTGTTCCATTAAGAGAACAAGGGATGGGGTTCTACTCCAATCTGTTCATAGTTCCCAAAAAAGAGGGAACGTTCAGACCAATCTTAGATCTCAAGATCTTAAACAAGTTTCTCAAGGTTCCATCGTTCAAGATGGAAACCATTCGAACTATTCTTCCTTCCATCCAGGAAGGTCAATTCATGACCACAGTGGATTTAAAGGATGCGTATCTACATATTCCTATCCACAAGGAACATCATCGGTTCCTAAGGTTCGCATTCCTGGACAAGCATTACCAGTTCGTGGCGCTTCCTTTCGGATTAGCCACTGCTCCAAGGATTTTCACAAAGGTACTAGGGTCCCTTCTAGCTGTGCTAAGACCAAGGGGCATTGCTGTAGTACCTTACTTGGACGACATTCTGATTCAAGCGTCGTCCCTTCCTCAAGCAAAGGCTCACACGGACATTGTCCTGGCCTTTCTCAGATCTCACGGATGGAAAGTGAACGTGGAAAAGAGTTCTCTATCTCCGTCAACAAGGGTTCCCTTCTTGGGAACAATAATAGACTCCTTAGAAATGAGGATTTTTCTGACAGAGGCCAGAAAAAAGAAACTTCTAGACTCTTGTCGGATACTTCATTCCGTTCCTCTTCCTTCCATAGCGCAGTGCATGGAAGTGATCGGTTTGATGGTAGCGGCAATGGACATAGTTCCTTTTGCGCGCATTCATCTAAGACCATTACAACTGTGCATGCTCAGTCAGTGGAATGGGGACTATACAGACTTGTCTCCGAAGATACAAGTAAATCAGAGGACCAGAGACTCACTCCGTTGGTGGCTGTCCCTGGACAACCTGTCACAAGGGATGACATTCCGCAGACCGGAGTGGGTCATCGTCACGACCGACGCCAGTCTGATGGGCTGGGGCGCGGTCTGGGGATCCCTGAAAGCTCAGGGTCTTTGGTCTCGGGAAGAATCTCTTCTACCGATAAATATTCTGGAACTGAGAGCGATATTCAATGCTCTCAAGGCTTGGCCTCAGCTAGCGAGGGCCAAGTTCATACGGTTTCAATCAGACAACATGACAACTGTTGCGTACATCAACCATCAGGGGGGAACAAGGAGTTCCCTAGCGATGGAAGAAGTGACCAAAATCATTCTATGGGCGGAGTCTCACTCCTGCCACCTGTCTGCTATCCACATCCCAGGAGTGGAAAATTGGGAAGCGGATTTTCTGAGTCGTCAGACATTGCATCCGGGGGAGTGGGAACTCCATCCGGAAATCTTTGCCCAAGTCACTCAGCTGTGGGGCATTCCAGACATGGATCTGATGGCCTCTCGTCAGAACTTCAAAGTTCCTTGCTACGGGTCCAGATCCAGGGATCCCAAGGCGGCTCTAGTGGATGCACTAGTAGCACCTTGGACCTTCAAACTAGCTTATGTGTTCCCGCCGTTTCCTCTCATCCCCAGGCTGGTAGCCAGGATCAATCAGGAGAGGGCGTCGGTGATCTTGATAGCTCCTGCGTGGCCACGCAGGACTTGGTATGCAGATCTGGTGAATATGTCATCGGCTCCACCTTGGAAGCTACCTTTGAGACGAGACCTTCTTGTTCAGGGTCCGTTCGAACATCCGAATCTGGTTTCACTCCAGCTGACTGCTTGGAGATTGAACGCTTGATCTTATCGAGCGAGGGTTCTCAGATTCTGTTATCGATACTCTTGTTCAGGCCAGAAAGCCTGTAACTAGAAAGATTTACCACAAAATTTGGAAAAAATATATCTGTTGGTGTGAATCTAAAGGATTCCCTTGGGACAAGGTTAAGATTCCTAAGATTCTATCCTTCCTTCAAGAAGGATTGGAAAAAGGATTATCTGCTAGTTCCCTGAAGGGACAGATTTCTGCCTTGTCTGTGTTACTTCACAAAAAGCTGGCAGCTGTGCCAGATGTTCAAGCCTTTGTTCAGGCTCTGGTTAGAATTAAGCCTGTTTACAAACCTTTGACTCCTCCTTGGAGTCTCAACTTAGTTCTTTCAGTTCTTCAGGGGGTTCCGTTTGAACCCTTACATTCCGTTGATATTAAGTTATTATCTTGGAAAGTTTTGTTTTTAGTTGCAATTTCTTCTGCTAGAAGAGTTTCAGAATTATCTGCTCTGCAGTGTTCTCCTCCTTATCTGGTGTTCCATGCAGATAAGGTGGTTTTACGTACTAAACCTGGTTTTCTTCCAAAAGTTGTTTCTAACAAAAACATTAACCAGGAGATTATCGTACCTTCTCTGTGTCCGAAACCAGTTTCAAAGAAGGAACGTTTGTTGCACAATTTGGATGTTGTTCGCGCTCTAAAATTCTATTTAGATGCTACAAAGGATTTTAGACAAACATCTTCCTTGTTTGTTGTTTATTCCGGTAAAAGGAGAGGTCAAAAAGCAACTTCTACCTCTCTCTCTTTTTGGATTAAAAGCATCATCAGATTGGCTTACGAGACTGCCGGACGGCAGCCTCCCGAAAGAATCACGGCTCATTCCACTAGGGCTGTGGCTTCCACATGGGCCTTCAAGAACGAGGCTTCTGTGGATCAGATATGTAGGGCAGCGACTTGGTCTTCACTGCACACTTTTACCAAATTTTACAAGTTTGATACTTTTGCTTCTTCTGAGGCTATTTTTGGGAGAAAGGTTTTGCAAGCCGTGGTGCCTTCCATTTAGGTGACCTGATTTGCTCCCTCCCTTCATCCGTGTCCTAAAGCTTTGGTATTGGTTCCCACAAGTAAGGATGACGCCGTGGACCGGACACACCTATGTTGGAGAAAACAGAATTTATGTTTACCTGATAAATTACTTTCTCCAACGGTGTGTCCGGTCCACGGCCCGCCCTGGTTTTTTTAATCAGGTCTGATAATTTATTTTCTTTAACTACAGTCACCACGGTACCATATGGTTTCTCCTATGCAAATATTCCTCCTTAACGTCGGTCGAATGACTGGGGTAGGCGGAGCCTAGGAGGGATCATGTGACCAGCTTTGCTGGGCTCTTTGCCATTTCCTGTTGGGGAAGAGAATATCCCACAAGTAAGGATGACGCCGTGGACCGGACACACCGTTGGAGAAAGTAATTTATCAGGTAAACATAAATTCTGTTTTCTCCAAGAAGGATTGGAGAAGGGATTGTCAGCTAGTTCCTTAAAGGGACAGATTTCTGCTCTGTCTATTCTTTTGCACAAGCGTCTGGCGGATGTTCCAGACGTTCAGGCGTTTTGTCAGGCTTTAGTTAGAATCAAGCCTGTGTTTAAACCTGTTGCTCCGCCATGGAGTTTAAATTTAGTTCTTAAAGTTCTTCAAGGGGTTCCGTTTGAACCTCTGCATTCCATAGATATCAAGCTTTTATCTTGGAAAGTTCTGTTTTTGGTAGCTATCTCTTCGGCTCGAAGAGTTTCAGAGTTATCTGCCTTGCAGTGTGATTCCCCTTATCTGATCTTCCATGCAGATAAGGTAGTTTTGCATACCAAACCTGGGTTTCTTCCTAAGGTGGTATCTAATAAGAATATCAATCAGGATTGTTGTTCCGTCACTGTGTCCTAATCCTTCTTCAAAGAAGGAACGTCTATTAAACAATCTTGACGTGGTTCGTGCTTTAAAGTTTTATTTACAAGCTACTAAAGATTTTCGTCAAACATCTGCATTGTTTGTTGCCTACTCTGGACAGAGGAGAGGCCAAAAGGCTTCAGCAACTTCTCTTTCTTTTTGGTTAAGAAGTATAATCCGCTTAGCTTATGAGACTGCTGGCCAGCAGCCTCCTGAAAGAATTACAGCTCATTCCACTAGAGCGGTGGCTTCTACATGGGCTTTTAAAAATGAGGCTTCTGTGGAACAGATTTGTAAGGCAGCGACTTGGTCTTCGCTTCATACTTTTTCTAAATTCTACAAATTTGATACTTTTGCTTCTTCGGAGGCTATTTTTGGGAGAAAGGTTTTACAGGCAGTGGTGACTTCCGTTTAAGCGCCTGCCTTGTCCCTCCCTTCATCCGTGTCCTATAGCTTTGGTATTGGTATCCCACAAGTAATGGATGAATCTGTGGACTGGATACACCTTACAAGAGAAAACAAAATTTATGCTTACCTGATAAATTTATTTCTCTTGTGGTGTATCCAGTCCACGGCCCGCCCTGTCATTTTAAGGCAGGTGTTTTTTATTTTTAAACTACAGTCACCACTGCACTGCATAGTTTCTCCTTTCTCTTGCTTGTCTTCGGTCGAATGACTGGGAGGTGGCAGTTAGGGGAGGAGCTATATAGACAGCTCTGCTGTGGGTGATCCTCTTGCAGCTTCCTGTTGGGAAGGAGAATATCCCACAAGTAATGGATGAATCCGTGGACTGGATACACCACAAGAGAAATAAATTTATCAGGTAAGCATAAATTTTGTTTTTATAACCTTTGGCTTATTAAGGGTAAGAATGGTCCCCATCTTACTGCGAAGACCCTAGAGTGATGTATTTATTCAGAGTAACTTGTGGCAAGATGGGGTTAGTAAGGTTTTATTTTGGGGAAAGGGGGGATTCAGCGGGCAAGAGCCGCTCTGGTTAAAAAAAAAAATAGGGGAAACGGGGGGCGCGTGTCTGGGTGTGTGAGAGGTATAGTATTGTTCTAACTCTGGGCTATTGGCCTCTGAAGAACCATTGGGACTAAAATACACTGTGATTTTGAGGAAGCTTAGTAAGGGTCTCTAGATTTGAGTCTTCTTGTAGTGTGTTATATAAAGTCTAGCAATGAGCATAAAATAGATATATATAAATTTGAGAAGAGCCAAGAGGGAGATACCGTTTATGAAGCACAATTCACCCTTTATACATCAGATAATAAAACTTTACACAAAAATACCGGTAGGCATCTCTCCTATATTATAGTCTCAATGCCTTGGGGTTAGTGGAGTAAGCTGCAGAGGTAGTTCCATACATTGACCTCATGAATGCGTGAAGTAGGAGGAGGAATAATGGGGTAATATAAACTTAAAATGAGATATGGCTATACAGTAGGTTGGTATTAGGCACCAGGATTAGACTACAAGGTCATGGAATAGATGTTCAAACATGCGCTACTAGTTAATGCTATCTAAAAGTAACGGGCGAGTCACTAAACTATATTAACAAGTGGGCCTGGAAGTTGATATTAGTGGGCTAGTAGATAAAATCTGTGCAGTAGTTGTTACCCCTAGGTGATGCTTAGCCTTGAATTTATTTTGACAACCTCTGAAGGGTAGTGAAACAACCAAATGGTAACCTCATAATTTTGTCTTTCAAAATATAGCTCTTAGTTGCATGTAACCATGTCGGGGGTGATATAAGCTATTTATAAAACTAGGGTCAAATGCTGACAGCAGGGGTTAGTATTAGTGCTATATACATATCCCTATTCATTATACTGATCCATAAGAGATTGTGACTTTGAGGGGATAGATAGTGCACTAGTGAGATATACTTGTAATAATACAGATAAATGCCCACTCCTGTGCTTCTCAGACCAAAATAAGATATAAATCTGAACTGACTTAAGCCTAAATTGAGGAAGGAAATAGTGAGAAATCAGTATCAACTAGTGTATCAAGTATGTAAGACTATGTAATATATCAGGTCTCATGGATCACAGTGTATAGTAAGGATAGAAGTAAGAAGTTTTGTCTGGAGTGCAAAGAGGAGCTGTCCCTAGTGTTCCCCAAGTGTATGTAAGCTATACAGTGAAGGTAATTCAGCTCTCATCAGTGGATGTCATATTAATATCAGCTTTACATGAGTCAAACATTCCTCTTATGTGGGGAGATGATTGGATCCTAAATAGCTTGTAGCCCCAAAAAGCCACTCTGGTATATTTGCCCACCTAACTATGTAATAAAAGCCAGGTATATTTAAAAGCGAGTGTGGTGATCTGTATAGTTTTAAAGGTGGGCATACTGAAATCTATCCTATCATGTCGTCTGAGGGAACACAGTAAACTTTGTGTAGGAACACTCAATATACAGTTGGACCAAATTAATCATAGGGGTTAGTTCCTGACCAATTATGCATTAAGCTTATGGGACTAAATGTTCCTCCTCAGAAATCTTATCATGGGAACCCGGGGGGTAATTAGTAGATGTAGAAGACTCCTAAGTGTGTGACTTTGAGGTCTAGCCTAGAAGTGCAAAAAATAAGTGTGAAGAGATGCGTTAGAAAATGCGTATGTGTAAAGTCTGATTAATATGCTATGCAAATTTTATAGTAAATTATAGAAGCCTATATATAAGCAAATCTTATCTCTAAAGAAACTTGAGGGATGCCATATATAGCCCCAAAGACACTTAACTTCAACATTAGAAGTAGTACAATTTGAAGTCCAGTAGTATATAGAGCAATGTTACCCATATCTTGCTATCATCTAGTGAAATTTACTGAACTCAGAGAGTAAGCTAGAGTCCCATGTAAATTATATAGAGAATATTTAACCTTACAGTCTCCAGCAGAGTTTAGGACAGTCTTATATGCTGGAAATAGAGCTGACAGAGAGACTTAGAATTATAGTCACACTTCAGTGTATAAAAAGTATAGTATAAACATAATAGACTTATGAGTACACAAGAAAAGCAAAACAATTGAGCCTACAATTCTTTTCTGACATTGAAGGTAAATAAATCTAATCAGTATCAGTTGTATAACACATTAATAACCTAGGGTAATATTTGCAATAATCATAAGAAGCAGTCCAACTAGCCAGTATAAGGAAAAATATTCAGAGATCATATAGTCTTCAGGTATATTGTAGTTAGTATGCTATGCGTAAGATCATGCAGGGCTGAGCATATTCAAAGATAGACTGTGTTTGAGTCAGTAGTAATAAGGAGCTGGCTAAAGGAGTATATGCTTTGAGAAAGTTGCATAATAGAACTGTCAGCATGTATAATGCAAAGGGGATCGTTATCAAACCTGTTGGCTCTCATTAAAACGCCTCAGGAATGAAGGACTGAAATGAATAATAGTAGGGCTGTTTAAAGAACTATTCATGAATGCTCAAGCTCAATAGGAATAAATAAATATACTGTGAAACATCTAGATTAAATTTAGAACTGACAACAAGGCAGCCTAAACGGGTCAGCCTAAGGTGTATGCATACAGAAAGATATCAAGTCAGGCGTGTAACATAAGGGAAACTTGCGTCACAGCAAAACAAAATGGAGAGGCAAAACGAAACTCCATGGCATAGCTCTTAAGATTAAAATGTAATCAGCGCTATAGTCAGCTTAGAGGGGATAACTGAAAGGTTACTATCCTATACCCGCTTTCAAAGCATAGAAAGGGTCACGATATGAGGATAGAGCGTTGCATTGGTAAATTCTATGTAAAAAAAAAGTACATCTGCACTGCCCTGACTTAGTGGAATTATGCAGCGCTTCGTAGTGGTTTCAATTACCACGATAGTCCAATGTTGAAGCCTCTTAGTGTGGCGTTTCTGCCAGGATGAAGAGTTCATGAATGCCAGCTGCCAAGTAGATCCTACTTCCGGCATCAATAGGGAACCGATGGAACTGGTGAGAGACACTGGTCACCGCTCCGGATCCTCTTCCCGCGTGTCCTCTAAAGGTGCAGCCAAAGTGGTTGTCATTCTTGACAAAGTCCTCTGCTCTGCTGCTGCACACTGTACATCGGCATCTCCCACCCCCTCCAGCTCGATCTGTGTCAAGTGAACAAGCCCTACTGGGATGATCATCCGGGAGCCCTCCTTAGCTATGGGTATGCAGGTAAGTGAAGTAGCGTGGGCTTGGTCATTGCGTGGAGAGCAAGATGGAGGGTGGTCCGCAGCTGGTGTGGCTGGAGTTTGTAGGAAACTACAGGCCTCTCGTATTGAACTCCATTCTTCTCTCAGAGTTTCTTGTAAATTGCAGAAATGTATGTCCATCTTAGCTTCAAGTTCTTGCAGCATAGCAATAATTACTGCCTCCATTTTGGCTGTTTCGTTATAGGAACATATAGTCCTTTTGATTTGGGAGAGTGCTCTGGGAGATAAGGTACTATGTATCGCTGATATAGATAATGCTGTAATTCTGCCTTGTAGCTTCAGGGTTAGTATGATACAACTGTTCACTCAGACATGCCGGGGGGGAAATTAGATAGCGTTTGATGTGGCTCGCAGCTAGGTCTCAAAAGTAGAATTCTAAAACTCCTTTTAGTATAAAGGTGACATCAATCGATTCGTCCTCAGTTTCTGAGTCAAAAATGATACCCAGGGAAAACAGATGTAGTGTATATCCTAAGATATATTGCGGATTAGGTTGAAAAAGTCACGGAGCTCTCAAATTTGCTGCCAACCATGTCTGATACTTGGACACGCTCCCTGCAAGTGGTGGCTTTTAAGCATTTGGGAACTTGTGGGGTATAATCCACACTGGGCCTCCCAAGTAATTTCATGCTGCCCTTGGTTGAATGTTTGAGTAAGTTTACTCAGCCTTTTCTTTTTTCCACAGGTCCATGTGAGGAAGGAAGCCCCTCTCATACCAAGTGAACTGTCCTGCTGCCGGACAGATTTTTGAGGCAAGTGTCTATTTCTTTCCCTGTTTTGATATAGGAGAATTTGGCACTTTGACAGTTAATTCTGTCTAAATATACAATCAACCTTCTAGGTTAAAGGTTTATTGTATGGCAGTTTTGCAGGCACTGGGGATGTTTGGCTCAGTTTATTATGTTTTCACTTTGGTGTACATGTTTTTAGTTTGTGTATTAAAGGCTACCGGGAGGTTTATTAGGCCATGCCCACAATAGGCGGGCTTATCTGAGACAGCAAGGGCGTTTTTGGCGCCCTTTTGGCTGTTTCATGTTTTTTCCGGGATGTTGCAGCTCTGTTGCATAGTTCCTCAGAGGTGGTTCAGCCTTCTCTTCGGTGCAGCTGTATGGGGGTCCGGATCATTTTCTGACTTTGTTTCCGGCAGCAAGGAGGTCAGGTAGGCATCTCAGCAGAGCTTGCTGAGGTGTGGAGGTTGCCTGTTGTTTTTTTTGTGGGGCTGTTGCTCTGTTTATTTTTAAGTTTGTCTGAATTTCAGGGACTATAACGTTTGTGTCTCTTTTTGCATTCATTTTGTGAAAAATTGTTGCTGCAAGATTTATTGTGCAGTTTAAGGATTTCCTAGTCTAAAAAAAATAGTCTGTTTAAAATTTAAAGGGACAGTAACGTTTTTTTTGTTTCATTAAAATTCTGATTTGAACTCAGAATTTTTTATTGATTAAGGTTTTTTCTTTTGGACCAAGAGGCCCTGCAAGTTGCTTGTTCTCTATGTTTAAATACTAATGTTGAGCCTCCTATCCCTTTTTGTTCCTCTTGTATTGAGAGAACATTACATTACAAGGATAGACTTTTTGATTCTGAGCCTTCATTGTCTAGGGCGGATGCTGTTCAGGAGTCTCCTGTTCAGGCTAATCCGCAACTTTCTCATACGTCCCAATCTTCTGCAGTGCCCTGTGTTTCGTCTCAGGTTGGTTGAGGCAGTATCTGAGGCTTTGTCTGCTTTTCCTATCTTACAGGGGAAGCACAAGAGGAAGTATAAGGTTTCGCTAGTGTTTCTTCTCATAAGTCTGAGGAGGAAGATACTACAGTAGCGTCTGAGGGTGAAATCTCGGATTCTGATAGTGTAAATCTTTCTTCTGAACCTGAGTTTGTTTCCTTTAGGTTTAAGCTAGAGCACCTCTGTTACTCAAGGAAGTTTTGGCTACCTTGGATGACTGAGGCGTCAGTCATAATTATTCCTAAGAAATCTAGTAAACTTAAGTCTTTTGATGTCCTTTCCTCAGAGGAAGTTTTTCCTATACCAGATCGTGTTTCAGATATTATTGCACGAGAATGGGAGAAGCCTGGGATTCCTTTTTCCCCTTCTCCTATTTTTAGGAAGATGTTTCCTATTGCTGATTCTATTAAGGAATCTTGGCAGATGATTCCTAAGGTGGAGGGAGCAGTTTCCACTCTGACCAAGAGGACCACTATTCCCATTGAGGACAGCTGTTCCTTTAAAGATTTTATGGCTAAGAAGTTGGAAGCTTTGCTTTAAAAGATTTATGTTCTCCAGGGGTATCAATGGCAACCAGCTGCATGTATTGCTACTGTTACTATTGCGGCAGCATATTGGTTTGATGCATTGTCTGATTCTATTCGGCAAGATACTCCTCTTGAAGAAATTCAAGATAGAATCAAGGCTTTAAAGTTGGCTAATTCCTTTATTGCAGATGCTTCTCTACTGGTCATAAAGTTGGGAGCTAAAATTTCTGGTTTTGCCATTTTAGCTCGCAGAGCTTTATGGTTAAAATCCTGGTCTGCAGATGTGTCCTCTAAGTCTAAGCTTTTGTCTATTCCTTACAATAGTAAGACCTTGTTTGGGCCAGGTTTGACTGAGATTATTTCTGATATTACGGGAGTGAAGGGGCATTCTCTTCCTCAGGATAAAAGAAATAAACAGAAGGGTCGGCAGAGTAATTTTCGTTCCTTTCATATCTTCTCTGGTAAATCTTCCTCTTCTTCCTCCAAGCAGGAACAGTCCAAGCCATCTTGGAAGTCAAATCAGTCTTGGAATAAAGGGAAGCAGTCCAGGAAGCCTGTTGCTGACTCAAAATCAGCATGAAGTTTCTGCCCCCGATCTGGGAATGGATCTTGTAGCTTGGCTTTGAGATGTTCAGGATCCCTGGGTGGTAGATATCGTGTCCCAGGGTTACAAACTGGAGTTCAAGAATTTTCCTCCCAGAGGCAGGTTTCTTCTCTCCAGGTTATCTGTAAACCAGATAAAAGGAGAGGCGTTCTTACGTTGTGTTCAGAATCTTTCCGACATGGGAGTGATAGTTCCTGTTCCGGTTCAGGAACAGGGTCTGGGTTTTTATTCCAATCTCTTCGTCATTCCCAAAAAGGAGGGAACTTTCAGACCTATTTTATATCTCAAGAGTGTAAACAAGTTTCTCAGGGTTCCGTCTTTCAAGATGGAAGCTATTCGTTCCATTCTTCCTTTGGTTAAGGAAGGTCAGTTCATGACCACAGTGGATCTAAAGCATGCGTATCTGCATATTCCCATTCACAGGGATCATCACAGGTTCCTAAGATTTGCATTTCTAGACAAACCTTTTCAGTTTGTAGCTCTTACTTTTGGTCTGGAAACAGCTCCCAGAATTATTTCAAAGGTCCTGGGTGCATTGTTGGCTGTTCTTCGATTGAGGGGTGTTGCAGTGGCTCCTTATCTGGACGACATTCTAGTTCAGGCTCCATCTGTTCAACTAGCAAACTCCCACACGTCGTTGTCTTTTCTGCACTCCCACGGTTGGAAGGTGAATTTAGGAAAAAGTTCCTTAAATGGACAGTCTACACCAGAATTTGTATTGTTTTAAAAGATAGATAATCCCTTTATTACCCATTTCCCAGTTTTGCATAACCAACACAGTTATAATAATATAATTTTAACCTCTGTGATTATCTTGTATCTAAGCCTCTGCAAACTGCCCCTTTTTCAGGTTTTTTTGACAGACTTGCAGTCTAGCCAATCAGTGCCTGCTCCCAGATAACTTCTTATGCACGAGCACAGTGTTATCTATATGAAATACGTGAACTAACACCCTCTAGTGGTGAAAAACTGTTAAAATGCAATCTGAAAGAGGTGGGCTTCAAGGTCTAAGAAATTAGCATATGAACCTCCTAGGTTAAGCTTTCAACTAAGAATACCAAGAGAACAAAGCAAAATTGGTGATAAAAGTAAATTGGAAAATTGTTTAAAATGACATGCTCTATCTGAATCATGAAAGTTTATTTTGGCCTAGACTGTACCTTTAATTCAGGCCACAAGAGCGGTATTTTTGGGGACCATTATAGATTCTCTAGAGATGAAAATTTTTATGACAGAAGCAAGAAAGTCAAAGATTTTCAATATGTGTCTTACTCTTCAGTCCCTTTCTCGTCCGTCAGTGGCTCAGTGCATGGAGGTTATTGGTCTGATGGTTTCAGTCATGGACATCATTCCGTTTGCTAGATTCCATCTCAGACCTCTGCAGTTATGCTTGCTCAGGCAATGGAACAGGGATTATGCGGATCTATCTCCAAAGATTGTTTTAAATCAGATGTCCAGAGATTCTCTTCCATGGGGGTTGTCTCAAAATCTTCTCTATCAGGGAACTTGCTTTCGAAGACCTGCCTGGGTGATTGTAACCACGGATGCCAGTTTTCTGGGCTGGGGTGCTGTCTGAGGTTCATTAAGGGCTCAGGGTCTATGGACTCGGGAGGAGTCGGTTCTTACAATAAATGTTTTGGAACTGAGAGCAATTTTCAATGCTCTTCTAGCCTGGCCTCAGCTAGCTTCAACCCAGTTTATCAGGTTTCAGTCGGACAACATAACATCAGTGGCTTACATCAATCATTAGGGAGGAACTCGGAGTTCCTTGGCCATGACAGAGGTAGCCAAGATTATTCAGTGGGAGGAGATTCACAACTGTTGTCTGTCTGCTATCCATATTCCAGGGGTGGACAATTGGGAAGCGGATTTTCTAAGCAGACAGACTTTTCATCCGGGGGAGTGGGAACTTTATCCAGAGGTATTTTCCAGCTTTATTCTCAGTTGGGGGCAGCCGGAGTTGGATCTCATGGCATCTCGTCAGAATGCCAAGCTCCCGAGGTATGGGTCGAGGTCAAAGGATCCTCAGGCTGTTCTGATAGATGCTCTGGCAGTTCCTTGGACTTTCAGTCTGGCATATGTGTTCCCTCCGTTTGCTCTTCTTCCTCAGGTTATTGCTCGGGTCAAACAAGAGAGGGCATCAGTGATTCTCATTGCTTCGGCGTGGCCTCGCAGAATCTGGTTTGCAGATCTGGTGGAGATGTCTTCCCTTCCACCTTGGCGTCTTCCAATAAGGAAGGACCTGCTTCTGCAGGGTCCCTTCATCCAAATCTCGTTTCTCTGAAGCTGACTGCTTGGAGATTGAACGCTTGATTCTTTCTAAGCGTGGTTTTTCTGAGTCAGTCATTGAGACTATGATTCAGGCTCATAAGCCTGTGAATAGGAAGATTTATTATAAGATTTGGCGTAAATATTTGTATTGGTGTGAATCCAAAGACTACTTGTGGAGTAGAGTTAGGATTCCTAGGATTTTGTCTTTTCTCCAGGAGGGTTTGGAGAAAGGTTTATCTGCTAGTACCCTGAAGGGTCAAATTTCTGCTTTATCTATTTTATTGCACAAGCGCCTGGCGGATGTGCCAGATGTTCATTCTTTTTGTCAGGCCTTGTTTAGAATTCGGCCTGTGTTTAAGTCTACTACTCCACCTTGGAGTTTTAATTTGGTTCTTAGAATCCATTTGAACTTATGCATTCTTTGAATATTAAGATGTTATCTTGGAAGGTTTTGTTTCTGGTGGCTATTTCTTTGGCTCGAAAAGTTTCGGAGCTTTCAGCCTTACAGTATGAATCGCCTTTTCTTATTTTTCACTCTGATAAGGTAGTTCTGCGCACTGCCTTGGGTTTTCCTTCTTTGTGTCCTAATCCTTCTTCTCATAAGGAGCGTTTGATGCACAACCTGGATGTGGTTCGTGCATTGAAATATTATTTGCAGGCGACTAAGGATTTTCGCCAGTCTTCTTCTTTATATGTTGTCTTTTCTGGGAATCATCCGTGTCCTCTAGCTTGGGTTCCCAACAGTAATTAAGATGATCCCGCCCTGTTTTCCCGACAGTTTGCTTTTCTATAAACTTCAGGCACCTCTGCACCTTAGATTACTTCCTTTCTCCTTTCCCTTTGGTCGAATGACTGGGGATTGTGGGTAGGGGGAGTGGTATTAAACAGCACTTGCTGTGGTGCTCTTTGCCTCCTCCTGCTGGTCAGGAGTGATATTACCAACAGTAATTAAGATGAACCGTGGACTCAACATGTCAAGAAAGAAAGAAATTTATCAGGTAAGAATAAATTATGTTTTTCAGGACTTGCATCTGGGTAAGAGCAGTGGAGGGGACATTTGCTGGGTAAGTACCTACATGTTTTACACAGGCTACAAAGGGTACAGTTACCCTATAGCCAATTCACAGCAGATTGGCACACTGGGAGATAGTCTTAAACAGAGCTATGGCTGGGTTTCACAGCAGATTGGCACACTGGGAGATAGTCTTACACAGAGCTATGGCTTTGTTTCACAGCAGATTGGCACACTAGAAGATAGTCTTACATAGAATTATGGCTGGGTTTCACAGCAGATTGGCACCAGCGTAGACTGTGCACAGACACATGCACCATTTTCTCAAGTTGCTTTGCCTCATTGGCATACTTGGATGATTAAAACAGTAATATAGGGCTTATAAGTCTTTAATAGATGTTATATGCTATTTATGGTGAGAGTCCATGTGTAGCTGCCTTACAAATATGATCAATAGAATCCTCATTACCTAAAGACCAAGAAGTGCCAACTTCTCTAGTTGAATGATCAGTAATGCGCTCAAAGGGTGCTTTTATTGCAACCAAATATGCCTTTTGAATTAAGGTTTTAAGACCAGCCTCTGAAAATAACAGCCGTAGCTTTTCTGAACCTTGCAGGGCCCTGAAAAAAATGAACAAAAAGAGTTTAATATTTGAGAGCTCTCACAACAACCAGATTCTGTAGAAGATTCTCAGAGTTCTTAGAAGATGGATAAAAAGGAGCCTACATTTCCTGATTAATAGCTGTAGTTACTAATGTAGGAACAAAAGAATAGCTAGCGTGAAGAACAGTCTTATCCTGATGAAAAATCAGAAAAGGTTTGCATAAGGCTGAAAGCTCAGAAACCCTTCTAGCCAAAGAAATGGCTAGAAGATGAAGAACCTTCCCAGATAAAAACTAAAGGTCTTAAAAAAATGCATAAAAAGGGGGCGGAGTTTGACCAAGCAGGGGAATGGCTGCTGGTTGCTGAAGCTCCATGTACAGATACCATTCCTTGAGCTGTATTTTGCTGTGAGATGGAGCCTGACGTTCACAAATTATAGGAGGCAACTGGAGAAGCTATACTGCCTGTATGTAGGCGAGAAAAATTAAAGGCGACTGTGTGGATCACTGTTTTTAAAGCAGCAGAAGACGGAGCAGGTAAATCCCCGCACAAACGCAACGCCGCAACTACTGAATCCCCAATCCGGATTAAAACGAGCAAAGAGGAGAACTGCGGGCCACAGACTAAAGCATCGTATCTACTTACCGAGGGGACACATAACAAGACCGGCAGCGCTTTCCTTTTCTATGCAGCCTCCGTATGCTGGACGGCGCCATTTTGACCCACGTGGCCAGAAGCGAGACGGTCTCAAGAGAGCTGAATATAACAATGTGGGGTGATAAAATACATGAACGGGGGTGGTCTGTTTGCTAAATAGAACATGTAAATGTGGCATATGATTACGTTAAACGGCAGCAAATAGATGGATAAAAGTTGCACTTAAGGGGTTAATTCCCTAGGGGTGCCCTGCACAGGACTTATACAGCCATAAGCATAAGGAACTCGAATGTCTGGCACACACCTCTGTTACAAATTGGAGCTTATAACAAATATAAGGTATTGATGCAACCATATAACATTATCCACATTTATACCTGAGTGACTCTAGCATAAAATCTCCGTATATAACCACGTGCGTTACAGACACGACAACACTAAAACAATGGCTACGAAGTCTAAATCGAAAGGAGAAAAAGGTACTAAAAGCCAAGCTCCATTGACAACTTCTGTCAGTAGCTTTTTCCAGAGCTCAAACACCACTAATGCAGAAACAGACACCACAACCCCAGCAATTAATATCTCTACACCCTCTCAAAATGCCATACCTGAAATCCCTGCAGATTACGCATCACAAATTAAAGCAGATATTGCTAAACTACCCACTAAAGCAGATTTTGACACCCTTAAGGATATCATAACCACAGATCTGGCTAATATGAAGAGGGACCTCAATGAAATAGGGCAGAGGATTGAAGATGTGGAAGAATCACAAGACACCTTGAACTCCCTATTTGACAATGTTACTGCCCAAGCAAATATTCAATATAGCCAAATAGAGACACTGCAAGAGAAAGTTGAAGAGTTAGACAATAGGGGGCGCCGAAATAACTTGAGGATCAGGGGGGTCCCGGAGACTGTCTCACACACGGACATTCTTAACTATCTTCAAGGCCTTTTTAGGTTTTTGCTTAAAGATCATCAGATTCCTGATATAGAACTAGATAGAGCACACAGGGCTCTGAGGCCCCCACCCCCTCTGAATGCTCCACCAAGAGATTTAATTATGAGATTTCTACGTTACACAGATAAGGACAAAATATGGCAAGCAGCCAGAGCAACCCCTAATATTCTCTATCTGGACCATAACTTACAGATCTACCTGGACTTAAGTCCCTCGACAATACAAAGAAGAAAAGAGGTCTGTTTCATCACTAAAGTCCTGCAAGACAAACACATCAGGTATAGGTGGGGATTCCCGTTCAGCCTAAATGTGACCCATGAAGGTCGCTCAGTGGTCTACAGAACTGAACAGGACTTGCCTCTTTTGTCAGAGGCTCTGAATCTTTCTTTTCCAAAACCCCATCCTTCTGATGTTCGATCAGGGGGACCTGAGCCTTCATTTCAAAAACCACCATCCAAAGGACCATCGCAGAGCTGGTCGAAAGTTCGAGATCTCACTGATATGACTGTAACCGGAGATAAAACCACTTCTTAACTTTCTACCCTGAACTGGTAAGGTTGATGTAGACTTTTATGGGTCACTATTGGTATTCTCTATAAGGGAAAGATGCTACACAGAACAGAACTATTCCAGGGGAAAGAACCCAGACCTGAATAGCTGCGTAATCAGTGCCTAACTATGGCTGTATGTGGCTTGTTATGGGACTATTGACTTCTGTATACTGCATAGAAACAGGATACACAGTCGTATTAATTGATTACGATAGGTGTTAGCTAAATTACCTTAGGTTGTTTTCAATTGTTTATAAAACGTTATGCCTTTATCTCACAAGATTATTATATCTTTGTTAAGCAGGAATAGGTATTGTACAAACTCCTCAAGATGATGTTTACCTCAATTGGCGGGATTGTCCAAGAGGTTATATGTTCATTTATGTTATTATGTCTTTTTTGTTGTTATTGTTTTTTGTCTTGTTCTCTTCATAATTGCAGTCTAAATTCGGAGTGCAGACACAGAGATGCAATCCCAGGGATACAAATATGTCTTCTCCCACAGTCAAGTCAGTATAGCTCACAGAACACTCTACTATCTAGACATGTCTATAAGGGCTATGCCCACCACAGATTCTCAGGTATTGGGGTTCTTTTTCTCACACCACATAGGTCAGTAAAAAATGAGAAATGCAGGCACAAGGGATAAGTAATTTGAATTTAATTACAGCTAACACAAAGGGGCTTAACAACCAATATAAACGAAACCTGGCCATGAAAGATTTTAAACAGAAAAGGGGGAATATAGTTTTCGTTCAGGAAACACACTTTCTCAGGGGACGGGAACCTAAAACATTTGCTTATAAATTTGGTTCCACATACTACGCATCTAACAACACAAAGACAAATGGTGTGGGTATCCTTATAAACAGAAAGATCCCATTCACGCTAATTAAGAAATATTCAGATAAAAATGGACGTTACATAATATTGATAGGGAAGATATATAATTCTATGGCCACTCTTGTGAACGTGTATGCCCCAAATACTAAACAGGACATATTTTTCAAACATTTGGCTAACCTGATCCTAGAGGCCTCAAAAGGATCAATCATAATGGGAGGTGACTTTAATCTGACGTTAAATCCCACTTTAGACAACTCGAACCAGACCTCCTCTATCCCACACAAAGTGATTAATTCGGTCAAAGCATATATGAGAGATCTGACTCTGCACGATGCGTGGAGAATAACATACCCAGAGAGTAGGGAATACACTTTCTACTCCAATCCGCACAATAGACACTCTAGCATCGACTATTTCATGGTAGATGTTGCTAGTTTAGCTATGGTCACACGGCTGAGGATTCTTCCTAACTCGTGGTCAGACCATTCAATGGTTAGATGCGAGTTTCACTGGCCTCACATTCCGAGATGTCACAGAGTTTGGAGAATGGAAGATAGTATAGTTGAAGATCCTATACACTATCAGCGCATTGAAAAAACCATGATGGAATACTTTACTCTTAACGCAAACACCCCACCCAAAGTAGATAGTAGAACTCTGTGGGATGCGTATAAGGCAGTTATAAGAGGAGAAACGATTAGCATTCATACTTTTCAGACCAAACAGTCTAATATAATCCTAAATGACGCACTAACCTCACTCGCACTTCTAGAAGAACAATTGACAAAACACCCAACACAGACAGACATTCTCCAAAGACTAGCAGATTGCAGGACACTGGTCAATTTCTTATTGGGCAAGGAATGTAAACAACAAGCCCATAAGCTAAATCAGAACTACTATGAGGGTGATTACAAGAGTGGTCCAATATTAGCTAGGAAGCTAAAAAGAAGGATTAACAGGAACTATATCTTAACACTACTTGACAAACAGAATAAAGAGATCCACACTTCCGAACAGATAGCAGAAAGCTTCAGGTTATATTATGAACAACTTTATAATTTAAGCGGGGGGGCAGCACGACAGTCAGATAAAGACAAAAGCATCAATGAGTACCTGAGGAACATATCCCTCCCACAAATAACAGCAGAGCAGAATCAAACTCTAGAGGAACCAATAACTTATAACGAAATTAAAAATGTCATATCTCAGCTCCCTACTAACAAGGCTCCAGGCCCCGACGGCTTCACTAACCATTATTTTAAAAAGTTTAAAGATATATTGATACCCCATATGTTATCCCTTTTTAATGATACCACAGAGGAGTCACCTTTCACATCCTCAGGACTGGAGGCTCATATAACAGTCTTGCCAAAACAAGGCAAAACCCCAAATAAAACTGAAAATTTTCGTCCCATTTCCCTCCTGAATGCGGACATAAAAATATACGCGAAAGTACTCGCAAACAGATTAAAGTTAATTCTGCCGCATATTATATCTAATGACCAGGTGGGTTTTATACACTCGCGGGAAGCAAAGGATAATACGGTTAGAGCTTTCCACCTGATCAATCACATACAAACACATAGGATACCAGCGGTAGTGGTCTCAACCGACGCGGAGAAAGCTTTCGACCGCGTCGGTTGGGCCTTTTTACGTCAGACACTCTGGAAATTTGGGATGGCTGATTCTTTTATATCCAAGGTGTTTGCTCTCTACACGTTACCAGTAGCAAGGGTAAGGGTGAATGGTATTCTATCAAATAAATTTCACATAACCAATGGAACAAGACAGGGTTGCCCCTTATCTCCCCTGTTATTTGCCTGTGTGGTGGAAGTCTTAGCATCAAAAGTAAGATCCAATAGGGATATTTCGGGCATTGAAATTATATCCACAGAGCACAAAACCTTATTGTATGCCGATGACGTCCTGTTTTTCCTTACAAATCCGTCGGAATCAATTCCACATTTACTACAGGAACTAGATAACTTTCAATTGGTTTCTAATTTCTTAGTGAATAAAGGTAAATCAGAGATGCTGATTCTGCAATGCAATGATGAAATCACGACACGCATAACAGGGATATGTTCATTCAGAGTACAAAACTCTGGTTTAAAATATCTGGGGGTTATGCTAGCTCCCACCTCACAAGAGATGTTTCAACTTAATTATAAACCTATGCAGAAAGCCTTTATTGCGGATATGTCATCTTGGAGGTCACAACATATAACATGGCTGGGTCGCATCCATGCCATAAAGATGAACATCCTGCCACGCCTCCTTTATCTACTACAGGCCTTACCCATCCCTCTTCCTCTAAATTATCTATCTAACTTGCAGAAACACATATTTGACTATATTTGGGACAAACACAAGGCTAGAATTAATAGAAAACTTATGTTTCTACCTATAAAAAAACGGAGGGCTTGGAGTTCCCCATCTTAAAAAATATAGAGAGGCAGTTTTCATGCAAAGGTTGGTAGATTGGTTCACAAATTATGATACCAAGGCCTGGGTCAAGTTGGAACATGATATAGCTGGGCAAAGCCACTTGGGGGTGCTATGTTGGCAGAGGAGGGGGACACTACAGGCAGGCATTTCTCAGAACGCAGTAATTTCAGAAACAACACATGGGATAACATTTTGAGAGAATATCCCCTTGTATCCTCCAGATTCTCCCCCTTGACCCCCCTCTCGGATAATATCGACTTTATGCAAGGGAATAAACTCACGAGAACCCAAAGCCTCATAAATAGTCAAAGAGCAGTAATGATAGTTCAACTAGGGAATGAACAAGGACTGAAGTCCTCAGATGAGTTAATAGAAGACGGGCTTACTATTTTCAAGGACTGGTATTTACTACGACAGTGCCACTCATACATATATAAACACCAGGATAGGAAAAACCTCTTACGCTCCTTAACTCCATTCGAACATATGTGTAAATCGCCCTCTCCGATCAGAAGAACTCTCTCACTAACATATTCTATCTTGCAATCATCACTAAATATACCACACTATATAGAGAGCTGGGAGAGGGAGCTCAGCCTAGACCTCTCACATAAGGATAGGACGCGTATGTTTGCCGCTATAACGAAAACCTCAACATCTAGCAGACTAGTTGAATTGAATCTCAAAATTATACAGAGATGGTACTTTACTCCCTCTAGGATACACAAGATATTCCCATCTAGCAATAGTAGTTGTTGGAGGTGTGGGGCCTACATGGGAGATATGACACACATATGGTGGACCTGCCCTCCCCTTAAAAAAAGGTGGGAGGAGATCTCCAAAGAAGTTTCGACCATGTTAGAAATGGACATACCTGTTGACCCACTGATATGGCTGTTTAATATAGTTAGTGGTAAGACTCTGACTCATAAGAGAAACTTGTTGTACATAGCGAGTAATGGTTTTAAAAGCTTAGTGGCAAAAAACTGGAAGAGCGGAGAAATTCCTACACTAGTTCAGTGGCAAAGTAACCTAAGTCGCATTTTAGATTTAGAGGACTATGCCTTCATGAAATATAGAAGGCTAGATAGATACATACAAATGAAAATAATGTGGGAAACCTATATCAACAACAAAACACAACAGCATAGTCTGCACACAGTGACTTAAGGGCATGTAACAGATTCGATACTTACAACATTATGTCTGAGCCGATTTGTGTTATTTATTAGAGAAGAGACAAGTACGATATTTTGACAAGACAAATTACTTTGTTATTGTTTTATTGATGTTTATAATGCAAATGTAACAGCAATGTTTAGTATACACACTTGGATTGTTTCCTTTGTTATTTGATGGCTTTGATGTCACAGCCAAGATGTAATTTTTTAAATTTACCTCAATAAAGCTGTTTAAAAAAAAAAAAAAAAAAAAGAACCGTCCAAACCAGATTACTATTACAAGGAGGAGAAACTGGACAAATAACTGGTTTAATCCTGATCAGAGCATGAACAAAGGTCTGAAAATATGGAATTTTCTTCCATGAAATCTGACACTCCAGAGAACTGGCTGACAAACCCTTATCCAGACCCTCCTACAAAAGCTCAAGAACCACACCATGAAAAAAAAAAAAAAGGTTTTCCATGCCTTATAATAAATATGTCTGGTAACAGGTTGCTTAACACCTTAACGACTGAGGACGTGCAAGGCACGTCCTACAAAAAGTAGCCGCTAAGGACCAAGGACGTGCCTGGCACGTCCTCTGGGGTTTCAAGCGGTGAAAGCAATCCTGATCGCTTTCAGGGTATTGCAGTGATGCCTCAATATTGCGGCATCATGCAATACCCTTTTTAAGCACAGACAGTTGCCAGTACCCAAGATGGTGGCAAATAAGTAGAGGAGGGAGGGTTAGAGAGGGATCAGGGAGGTTGGGGGCTAAGGGGGGATCCAACACTGCAGCATATATATAAGAAAAATAAAGCCTTTTATTTTAGTACTGGCAGACTTTCTGCCTGTACTTAAGATGGCAGTGACAATTGTTAGGTGGGGAGGGAAGAGAGCTGTTTGTGGGGGGTCAGGGGGTTGGATGGATAAAGATAAAATTAACCCTACAAGCTACCTAATTAACCCCTTCACTGCTGGGCATAATACAAGTGTGGTGCGCAGCGGCATTTAGTGGCCTTCTAATTACCAAAAAGCAATGCCAAAGCCATATATGTCTTCTATTTCTGAACAAAGAGGATTCCAGAGAAGCATTTACAACAATTTGTGCCATAATTGCAGCAAGCGGTTTGTAAATTTCAGTGAAAAACTGAACAATTTTTTTATTTGATCGCATTTGGCAGTGAAATGGTGGCATGAAATATACCAAAATAGGCCTAGATCAATACTTTGGGTTGTCTACTAAAAAATATATATATACATGTGAAGGGTTATACAGGGATTCCTGACAGATATCAGTGTTACAATGTAACTATCGCTAATTTTGAAGAAAAAAAAAATGGTTTTGAAATAACAATGTGCAAAGAACATGTGAACATTGGGTATTTCTAAACTCAGGACAACATTTAGAAACTATTTAGCATGGGTGTTTTTGGTGGTTGTAGATGTGCAACAGATTTTGGGGGTCAAAGTTAGAAAAAGTGTGGGTTTTTAAATGAGTAAGAGGAAAATTACAGCACTGGTCCTTAACGGTAAGAAAATGGAAAAATGGTCTGGTCACTAAGGGGTTAAAGGGATATGAAACACAATTTTTTTTCTTTTATGATTCAGAGAGAATACAATTTTAAAAAAAAATTCCAATTTACTTCTAGTATTACATTTGCATTGTTCTCATATTCTTTGTTGAAGAGATATATGGATAGGTAGCGTGCACGTGTCTGGAGCACTACATGACCAGAAATAGTGCTGCCATCTAGTGCTCTTGCTAATGTATAACATTGTGAACATCCATTTCTGCTTTTCAACAAAGGATAGCAAGGAAACAAAGACATTTTGATAATAGAAGTAAATTGGAACGTTGTTTAAAACCGATGTTGTATCTTAAGTACAAAAGAAACATTTTGGGTTTTATGTCCCTTTATCTGTAGCAGGACCTCTAAAGCAATTAAAATGTTCCTCAATAAAGACTGGAACATGCTCAAGCCTGAAATGAAAGAACACATCCTCTGGCACCGCAGCAGGGTCCTGAGACTCAGAGAGGCCATCCTTAGAATAACAGTCCTCAAAATCAGAAACACCACTATCTTCAATGGGCAAATAGAGAGGAAGTCCCTGATCAGCTAAATGTCTGTGCTCAACAGCTGGAGGCAAAGTGATTAATGCTTCACTAATAGTAGAGTGAATATTTCAGTAAAAGTTCAAATTAACCGTCCTGGGTACAATTGTGATAAAACCCCTTGCACACTCTGAATAAAACATATAGAAGGGATAGAAATAGACTCTGCACTGGTCCATAGCTGAGCAGGGACTCGCTCCGGAGACTCCTTACAAAGCAAACACAAATTGGAAGGGATTCAATGATCAGGTCTCCCTTCTAGACGATCAGCTGAAGAAGAGTCCTGAGCTGCATTAGTTTGCTCCATAGCACCAGTAAGATAATAGCTGAAGTAACTAAGATGTACAAAGCAAACCGTTGACCCAGAGGAGACGAAAAGGCACAATATAAAACTGGTTAACCCTTAGTAGGGATACAGTAACAATAATAAGGTACCGTAAAAACCCACTGAAAAACAGCAATGGCTTTATATAGTGAATAACACAGCATAAAGGGTTAAATAAAATGAAATCCAAATTGGAAACCAAGCTTTGTTAATCAGAGTACCTTACATCTCCGCAGTCCTAAGAGCCTTCCTCACACACAGAATAGGTTATAGCAACACAGGAGCAGGAAAGGTTTAGCTCAGAAAAGAAAATGGAAATGGTTAACTGTTCGCACTACTGGTAAGCGCTAAAGTCAAGACGACATGAGATACGGCACTGTGCGCAAAAGCAACTTCTGATGGCACTAAGCCAACTGCACTAAATTTAAGGCAACAGTAACCTATGCCCAAAAGTGCCGTCTCCAGACTCTGTGATGCAAAAGTAGCTGTTCATACCAATAGCCAGTGGGATATGAAGGTGCAAAGAACTTACCCATCGGCTGTCCGCTGTGCTTACCTCAGCAAGCGCAATGCCAACGATCTTAACAGGTAACAGCATTTACAACCCCAGGGATTGGTGGACACGTTTCACCTAGTGAGGGCTGTGGATCCCACATGGAGCCGCTCACTGTAGACCAGGGGTTTGGTGGAGAAGTCCACATTTCACCTGAGAGGCCTTTGATATTTCTCAGTGAGAAAAAAAACTTTCACTGCCTGGGATATAACTCTTTGTCTACCCCTCTGACCGACATGTGACTGTGAGGAGGAAATTGGGCTCCGATTGGATAGAGCAGTGTTTCTCAACCGCGGTCCTCAAGTACCCCCAACAGACAAGGTTTTCATTATAGCTGAACTGGGGCACAGGTGAAATAATCAGTTACCATGGTAACCAATATGCTCTCACCCATAAGCTGATTATTTCACCTGTACGCTAGTTCAGCTATAATGAAAACCTGACATGTTATGAGGGCCGCGGTTGAGAAACACTGGGTTAGAGGTCCCCTCTCCACGACAACTAGTTCTGCACTTCACTTTCACCTGACTCATCAAGGAGTAACTGTTGCACTTTCTTTCCAAAGGCATGGAGAGTCCACGATTCCATTCATTACTGTTGGGAAATTCAACTCCTGGCCACCAGGAGGAGGCAAAGACATCCCAGCAAAGCTTAAAGGGACAGTAAACTCAAAAAATGTTTTTGTTTTAAAAGATAGATAATTTCTGTATAACCCATTTCCCAATTTTGCACAGAAAACATGGTTATATAAATACACGTTTTACCTCTGTGATTACCTTGTTTCTAAGGGGCCGATTTATCATTGGTCTGTCCGACGACATCGATAAATGCCGACAGCATACACTGTCTGCATTTATCATTGCACAAGCAGTTCTTGTGAACTGCTTGTGCAATGCAGCCCCCTGCAGATTTGTGGCCGCTAGCAGGGGTGTCAAATCACAGAGCAGGTGGACCAGTTAAGGAACTGCTGTTTCATGAACGGGGCATTAGGGGCCATTCGGCCCTTGATAAATAGGCCCCTAAGCATCTTCTGACTGCCCCCTGATCACATGACTTTATCTATTGACTTGCATTTAAAGGGACAGTCAAGTCCAAAAAAAACTTTCATGATTTAAATAGGGAATTTAATTTTAAACAACCTTCCAATTTACTTTTATCACCAAATTTGCTGTATTCTCTTGGTATCCTTAGTTGAAAGCTAAACCTAGGAGGTTCATATGCTAATTTCTTATACCTTGAAGATTGCCTCTAATCTGAATGCATGTTGACCACTAGAGGGCATTAGTTCATGTGTTTCATATAGATAACATTGAGCTCATGCACGTGATGTTACCCTGGAGTGAGCACTGATTGGCTAAAATGCAAGTCTGTCAAAAGAACTGAAATAAGGGGGCAGTTTGCAGAATCTTAGATACAAGATAATCACAGAGGTAAAAAGTGTATTTCTATAACAGTTGGTTATGCAAAACTGGGGAATGGGTAATAAACGGATTATCTTTCTTTTTAAATCCCCAACATTCTGGTGTTGACTGTCCCTTTAAGCCAGTTAGTGCTGTTGTTAGAATCCACAGGCATCAGCACAATGTTATCTATATGGCTCACATGAACTAGCTTGCCTTGATGTGAAAAGCA
This sequence comes from Bombina bombina, assembly GCF_027579735.1. NCBI lineage: Eukaryota > Metazoa > Chordata > Amphibia > Anura > Bombinatoridae > Bombina > Bombina bombina. Next base: position 1,097,396,546 of record NC_069504.1, on the reverse strand, counting down.
AATACAAAAGCATGTGATCATGGGGCTGTCTTTAGGGACTTAGAAACAGACAGAAATTTAGAGGTTTAAAGGTTATAAAGTATATTAATATAACCATGTTTTTTGTGCAAAGCTGAGGAATGAGTAGTAAAGGCGTTATCTGTCTTTTTTAAACAATAACAATTTTTGTGTTGACTGTCCCTTTAAGTATCCCTCCCACTTCCCATACTCTCCCAGTCATTCTTTGCCTCTGTAACAAGGAGGAAGCGAAGATAGTGCTTTGAAGAAAAATGGACCCAAGTCCTTTAATGGGTAGCTTCCCTTCAAGATAGGACTGAGGTTAATGCTGTTTCATGTAAACCTCTTTAGTAAGAGTATTGGTAGCTGTTAGCTGCTGGAACTATTCTGTCCTCTTTCCAGCAATCTATGCTAACCCCCCACCTGGCAACCAGGGTTTAGTTTACACTGTTTTCATTTCTACTTCAGGTCCCTGTCAGAAGTCTGGAAGGCTGTGTCAGCCTCCCAACTAGGGTTGCCACCTCAGCTATGTTTTCCTGGACATTTATAAGTTACACATGCTGCAAGGTGTGCAAGGAGAAACATGTATTGTGTTTCTGGACAGCACTATTTATATGCACTATTCATATTCCTCCCTGTACACCCTGCAGCATGTGTAACTTATAAGTGCCCAGGAAAACATGGCTACCCACAGCAGATGCTCGAAGGGTAAGTGTTCTTTCCTTCACAGGGTTGGAAGGCATAAGGCACCATGAGAGTTAAAAATCTCTCCTATTTTCCTTATGAAGTCTGGGGACTTTTCGGTTTCTCATTCCTGAATGGGAATTTGTCAGGTTCTGGGCAGTATTTATTGAAGCGGCACTGCTGACTAGTTATTTAGCTGAATACATCCTTATTGGATCGTATCAGCACTTTTGTAGAGACTGAGGCTGTCAGGGCTGCTGGGGTTATAGAATTTTTATTATTAAAGGCTTGGAACATAATTTTATTTTGATTTATCATTATCAGCCATGAGGGGATCGTCTAAACGCTATTCAACTTGCATGTTTGTTTTCCCTGTCAGAGAAGGCGGCACTTATTTTTGCACGCTTCTCTGTTGTCTTGCTCTTTCCCTGATGCGGCACTACGTGACCGGCCACGTGGCTCACTTCCTTTCGCTTCTGAGAAGTTTGCGGAGAGCGTTGTTCAGCACAGTAGTTAGCTCTGCTTGTCTGTTCACACGAAAGTGGTGAGTTGCCCCAGACATTGCTGGGGATAAAGAGGTGCCAGCTAATTTTCTTTTTAAAACTTGCTCAGTTAGATGGGGGAATTTTTTTACCACTGTATGCGTTGTGTTGATCCGGATTGTTAATATACTAGTTCCAGATTTAAAATTTTCTCAGTTTATCCTTTTCTTGAGCTAATCTTACCATAAGAAATAAAATAAAGATTTAAAGAGGGTTTTTTTCCTGTGGGGACTTATTTTTGCTTCATTATGGAGGACACAATAGATATGGGTTCGAATATATTGTTACATTTAGACAAATGTTTATATTGTGAAGAGGCCCATGTGATCCCCCTGCTCAATTGTTTTCCACATGCTTAGCTTCCATGTTGCAGACAAAATCTAAAAGATCTGCTGTTTCCAAAAAAGTTAATCCCTCAGAGCCCTCTTCTTCTCAGGATTCTGTTGCCCTTGACATGCCTCAACTTTCTCCTGAGTCCCCATCCCTAGTTGTTACACCGGCAGTGTCCTGTGACTCAGCTCATTCTCTTTCTAGGAGACTTTGCAGCACAGCTTCAGTCGGCTGTTTCTGCTGTTCTGAGCTCTTTACCTATTGCGGGTAAGAGGAAAAGAAAGACTAAACTAAAACATGTTTCCTCTGATACAGGAATCTCATCTAACACCAAGGCTGCATTAGTCAGTTTATCTCAAATCTCTGAGGATGAACATACCTCAGCAGTCTCTGAAGGTGAGATCTAAGATTCTGACTGCTTCGGACAGTCCAGTAGAGTCAGAGGAGGTTTATTTTAGGTTTAAGCTTGAACACCTACACGTATTACTTAAAGGGACAATCAAGTCAAAATAAACTTTCATGATTCAGATACTTTCCAATTTACTTCCATTATAAAATTTTGCACAATCTTTTTATATGCACATTTTCTGGGGAACAAGATCCTACTTAGCATGTGCACAAAATGGGAGAAAAAATACATTTGTCAGAAAAAAAATCTACTGCTTATTTAAAATTCACAGTAGTTGTTAAATCATTGTCTTTTTATTATGCACTTGTTAATTATGTAATTCTACTGCATTGAGTGGTCCTTTAAGGAGGTGCTAGCTACCTTGTTGCGGAGCCCAAACCATCTGAGGCTCCTAAGATTCCAAAACTGGACAGAGTTTATGATTTCAAGCCTAAGACTCTGGAATTTTTTCCAGTTCCGGCTCATATGTCAGACATCATTTCTAAGGAATGGGAGAGACCAGGGATTTCTTTCTCTCCATCTCCTCCTATTTTTAAGAAAATGTTTACAGTCTCTGACTCTATACTGGAATTATGGAGTACTATACTGAAGGTGGACCAAGCTCTATCCACCCTGGCTAAGAGAACAACTATTCCTCTGGAGGATAGTACCTCCTTTAAGGACCCCATGGATAGGAAATTGGAGGGGTACTTAAGGAAAATTTTCCATCATCTTAGTCTGATATGGCAGCCGGCTGTGGGCATAGCAGTGGTCGTTGGAGCTGCCACAAACTGGTGTGACTCCTTATCTGAACTGATTTTGGAGGAGACTCCCTTGGAGGAGATTCAGGATCGGATTAAGCCCTTGAAGATAGCCAATTCCTCAGGTCTTGCTGTCCTGTCTCGCAGGGCATTGTGGCTAAAGTCCTGGTCAGCAGACATGGTTTATAAATCAGGACTTCTTTCCTTACCTTTTAAGAGGAAGTCTTTATTCAGTCCTGGTCTTGATTCCATTATCTCCACTGTGACTAGAGGGAAGGGGGCCTTCCTTCCTCAGGATAAAAAGGCTAGATCAAAGGTCGTCAGTCTACTAATTTTTGTTCTTTTTGCAAATTGAAGGGACAGAAATCCCCGGCCTCCTCCAAGTCCGACCAGCCCAAGTGTTCCTGGAAGCCTAACCAGCCTTGAAACAAAAACAAGCAGTCCAAAAATCCTCCATCTGACAATAAGTCAGCATGGAGGGGCGGCCCCCGATCCGGGACCGGATCGCATGGGGCACAAACTATCCTTTCAGGATGCTTGGATTCACATTGTTCCGGACCTTTGGGCGGTGGACGTGGTCTCCCAAGGATACAAGATAGGTTTCAAGTCTTGCCCTCCAAGAGGCAGATTTCTCCTATCAAAACTTTCCTCAAACCCAGTGAAAAGAGAGGCATTCTTAAATTGTGTAATGGATCTCTCTTCTTTTGGAGTGATTGTCCTGGTCCCTCCTGCAGAACAGGGCTTAGGGTTTTATTCAAACCAAAGAGGAAACCTTCTGCCCTATTCTGGATCTAAAGTGTCTCAAGAAATTTCTCAAGGTTCCGTCCTTCAAGATGGAGACAATCGGATCCATTCTTCCAGGAGGGTCAGTTCATGACCAATATAGACCTGAAGGACGCATACCTCCATATTCCTATTCACAAAGAACATTTTCAATTTTTGCGGTTTGCCTTTCTAGACATTTTCAATTTGTAGCCCTTACTTTTGTTCTAGCTACGAAGGTGCTGGGGGCTCTTTTAGCAGTAACCAGATCTCAGGGAATCGCTATGGCCCCATACCTGGACGGTATCTTGGTTCAGGCTCCATCTTTTCATTTGGCAAGATCTCACATGGACTCCCTGTTGTCTCTTGTTTGCACTCACGGGTGGAAGATAAACCTGGTCAAACGTTCCCTGGTTCCCAATACCAGGGTCTGTTTTTTGGGGACAATCATAGATTCGGTCTCCATGAAGATCTTCCTGTCAGGTTTGAGACAATCAAAACTTCTCTCTGCCTGTTTCTCCCTTCTGTCCTCTGCACATCCTTCAGTGGTGCAGTGCATGGAAGTAATTGGTCTCATGGTCGCCTCCATGGACATTATTCCTTTTGCTCGCTTCCATCTGAGACCTCTCCAACTATGTATGCTCAGACAATAGAACAGCGATCATTCGGATCTATCTCAGCGGATCGTCCTAGACAACCACACAAGAGAATCTCTCTCTTGGTGGCTCTTTCAGGATCATTTGTCCCAAGGCATGTGCTTTTTGAGACCATCTTGGGAGATTGTGACTACGGATGCCAGGCTCTCAGGCTGGGGAGCAGTTTGGGGTCCCTTAAGAGCTCAGGGATCCTGACTGCTGGAGGAATCCATTCTCCCAATAAACATTCTGGAGTTGAGAGCAATCTTCAATGCTCTGGTAGCGTGGCCTCAACCGAGTTCTGTCTGGTTTATCAGATTTCAATCTGACAACATAATGTCTGTGGTTTATATCAACCATCAGGAAGAAACAAACAGTTCCCTGGAGATGAAGGAAGTCTCTTGCATCCTTCAGCAGGCAGAGTCCCACAATTGTCACATTTTGGCCATTCATATGCTGAGAGTAAACAACTGGGAAGCAGACTATCTGAGCAGACAGGTGTTCCATCCAGGGGAGTGAGCTCCTTATCCGGAGGTGTGCTCAGAGATAACCCTCAGGTGGGGTGTTTTGGGAATAGACCTCATGGCCTCTGGTCTCAATGCCAAGCTGCCCAGATATGGGTCCAGATCGAGGGACCCTCAGGCAGTGCTGGTGGACGCTTCAGCGATTCGGTGGGAATTCAGTCTGATATATCTGTTCCCTCTGTTTGCCCTTCTTCCCAAGGTCATAGCCTTCATCAAACAGGAGCGGGCCTCAGTGGTCCTAATTGCTCCAGCCTGGCCTCGCAGGACTTGGTTTGCTGGTCTAGTGAAGATGTTTTCCCCTCCGTGGAGGTTGCCGCTGAGGAGGGACCTTCTACTTCAAGGTCCGTTCTTTCATCAAAATTTTGATTCTCTGAGGCTGACTGCATGGATATTGAACACTTAGTCCTGTCTAAAAGAGGGTTTTCAGATAGGGTCATTGACACTCTGATCCAGATTTGTAAGCCTGTGACACGTCGAATGTATCATAAAGTCTAGCGCACCTATCTCTCCTGGTACGAGTTCAGAGGCTTCCCTTGGCACAAGGTGAGAGTCCCTCGAATCTTGTTGTTTCTCCAAGAGGGTTTGGAGAAGGGTTTGTCAGCTAGTTCTCTAAAAGGACAGATCTCTGCCCTTTCGGTTTTGTTACACAAGAAGTTAGCTAATCTTCCGGAAGTTCAGGCCCTGGTCAGAACCAGGCCTGTGTTTAAATCTGTTGCTCCTCCTTGGAGCCTTAATCTGGTTCTTCGTGTTCTTCAAAAGGCTCCGTTTGAGCCTATGCATTCTGTTGATATTTCTTCTGCCTGTAGAGTTTCAGAATTATCTGTCTTACAGTGTGACCCCCCTTATCTTATTTTCCATGCGGATAAGGCTGTTCTTCGTACTAAATTGGAATTTTTTCCCAAGGTAGTTTCTGACTGCAATATCAATCAAGAGATCGTAGTTCCTTCTTTTTGTCCTAATACTTCTTCTTAGAAGGAACGTCTGCTTCACAACCTGGGTGTGGTGCGTGTTTTAAAGTTCTATCTCCAGGCTACCAAGGATTTTAGACAATCTTCTTCCTTGTTTGTGGTGTACGCCGGTAAGTGCAAGGGTCAAAAGGCCACTGCAACTACTCTTTCTTTTTGTCTGAGTATCATTCATTTGGCTTATGAGGAAGCTGGCCCTGCTGTTTCTTCTTCCTGGGCTTTCAAGAATGAAGCATTTATTGAACAAATCTGTAAGGTGGCTACTTGGTCCTCTTTGTTTTTGCCTCAGCTAAGGCTTCTTTTGGGAGAAATGTCCTGCAAGTGGTGGTGCCTTCGGTTTATGTCTGCCTGCCTTTAATTCTCCATCCCTATCCATTCTGTGTCCTCTCTGGCTTGGGTATTGGTTTCCCAACAGTAATGAATGGAGTTCTGGACTTTCCATACCATTGGAAAGAAAATAAAATGTAGTTTTTCCTGGCATGGAGAGTCCACGACCCGTCCTTATTTATTTTTCAAGGCGGCATTAATCTTTATATTCTTCAGGCACCTCTATACCCCTAATGTTTCTCCTTTTCCTTATTCCCTCGGCTATATGACTGGGGGAGTTTGGGAAGTGGATGGGATACTTAAGCTTTGCTGGGGTGTCTTTGCCTCCTCCTTGTGGCCAGGAGTTGAATTTCCCAACAGTAGTGAATGGAATTGTGGACTCTCCATGCCAGGAAAGAAAATAATTTATCAGGTAAGCATAAATTTTGTTATTTCAGTGCTCAAAAAAACATAAAAATACATAAAGAGACTCCCTCTCACATTGCCAAACAGTTCAATCCCTTTTACTGTGTATATAACAGAGAGTATAAGGTTGCATTGAGAGAAAAGTCCCAGGTTAATTAGCTGACTAGAAATAGCAACTATTACCACATACTCTAGTAAGCTTTAGTAAGTATAAAAAGTCTATGTAATAAAGGTGGAATTAGTCTGTTACATGTGTATGTTCCCTGGCTATGATGTAACTCAAAAGTGGTGTAGCTACTAATAGCCTGTGGGCTATGTGAGTACAAGAAATGGCTGCACTATCTCAGATGCACTCAATCTAACGTGCAAAGTGGCTGCTTCTGGTAGGCAGCCCACCTAGTGCTGTGTACACCAGAGGTTCTTTGTAAGAAGTTGATTGCCGACCCAACATGAGGAAGCTAGGGGACCAGTCCCTGCAACACCTGTGGCAACTTGTGACTCTTTCACTGTGAGTGATTATGTCACTACCCAATACTCCCCTCTGTTTCTCTCTGTGGAGAAAATGGGCCTCTCAACGAGGAATCAGGAGCACCTCAATTCTTCACCTTCCTCTTATGCAGGCAAAGAAAAGACAAGAATACCAGAGAGGTGGGAGGGATTAAGTGTGTGAAGAGCTTTGGGAATCTTTGCCGCCTCCTAGTTGAATCACAAGAGCAATGTCTCGTGGACTCTCACCACCTTATGAAAGAAAATGTATGGTTTTAGTGTCAAAAGGTGTTTCTAGCAGAGTATGAAAGAGTCAGCAATAAAAAAGGGTTAACTTTTTGCCAAAGCAGATTTAATTAAAGGGACATGAAATCCAAAATTTTACTTTTATGATTTAGGTAGAACATACCATTTTAAACAACTTTCCAGTTTACTTCTATTATCAAATTTGCTTCATTCTCTTGGTATCATTTGTTAAATGAGCAGCAATGCACTACTGGTTTCTAACTGAATATATATATATATATATGCAGCCACCAATCAGCAGCAATCAGTAGGTTCTTTGCTGTTTCTGAGCTTACCTAGATAAACCTTTCAGCAAATGATAACAAGAGAAGGAAGCAAATAAAATAATAGAAGTAAATTGGAAAGTTGTTTAAAATTGTATTCTCTATCTAAATCATGAATGTCTAATTTACTATCCCTTTAGGTAAAGCCCAGGCATTTGTAGAAATTACTGCAATAAGAGAGTTTAGTGTGAAACCTGACAGTAAGTGATCATTTGAGTAGTGGAATGTTAGAGCTGCTGTACAATTCAAATCCCCCCGGAATGGTGGTGGTAATAGTAGTCACTCCTACCCGTATATACCTAGTATATATCAACTGCTTACCTCCTTTTTAACTGAACTGGCTTCAAATTAATATCACATCCTAGATTATTCCAAGCAGGGCCGTCTTTAACACAGGGCAAAAGGGGCAGCTGCCCAGGGCCCAGTCTTTGTTGTGGGGTCTAAGAGTCCTCTGGTTCATGCCAGACTGCTGATGTCAGTCCTAATACTGTCACAGTCAAAAGTTCCCTGCTTATATTTATTTGTGGGAAACTGTGCCAGACTGAGCTGGGATCATGTGACATGCCAAGCTAGTGCCATGTGCTGTTTTAGGTGTGCACTGTGCAGCACTGAATGCTAAGCCCTAACTCGGCATCCAACCAATCATACTGTATAAGAAAAGGTCCTACTGGGGTTACCAATGTTACCAGGTAACCGCTCTGGTGGTGGGGAATGTTTCTGGGTGGGGCTGACTGTAGGCGCATGCAGCAGAAAGCTGGAGCGACAGGCACGTGAGGATTTGAGCATCTCTGCAGCTGCAGACACTGCTCTCTTCAGTCTTGAGGCACACATACATTGTATTTTTAATATTGGATTATATAGAGTGTGTACATCAATTTGTGTGTGCTCTGTAGTGTGTTTGTGTGTACATGTATATGTGTATGCTCTGGAGAGTGTGTTTGTGTGTACATGTATATGTGTATGCTCTGGAGAGTGTGTGTGTGTACATGTATATGTGTATGCTCTGGAGAGTGTGTTTGTGTGTACATGTATATGTGTATGCTCTGAAGAGTGTGTGTTTGTGTGTACATGTATATGTGTATGCTCTGGAGAGTGTGTGTGTGTGTACATGTATATGTGTATGCTCTGGAGAGTGTGTTTGTGTGTACATGTATATGTGTATGCTCTGGAGAGTGTGTGTTTGTGTGTACATGTATATGTGTATGCTCTGGAGAGTGTGTGTGTGTACATGTATATGCTCTGGAGAGTGTGTGTGTGTGTGTGTGTGTGTACATGTGTATGCTCTGGAGAGTGTGTGTGTGTGTACATGTATATGTGTATGCTCTGGAGTGTGTGTGTGTACATGTATATGTGTATGCTCTGGAGAGTGTGTGTGTGTGTACATGTATATGTGTATGCTGTGTGTGTGTACATGAATATGTGTATGCTCTGGAGAGTTTGTGTGTGTGTGTGTACATGTATATGTGTATGCTCTGGAGAGTGTGTGTGTGTGTGTGTACATGTATATGTGTATGCTCTGGAGAGTGTGTGTGTGTGTGTGTACATGTATATGTGTATGCTCTGGAGAGTGTGTGTGTGTACATGTATATGTGTATGCTCTGGAGAGTGTGTGTGTGTACATGTATATGTGTATGCTCTGGAGAGTGTGTGTGTGTGTACATGTATATGTGTATGCTCTGGAGAGTGTGTGTGTGTGTACATGTATATGTGTATGCTCTGGAGAGTGTGTGTGTGTGTGTGTACATGAATATGTGTATGCTCTGGAGAGTGTGTGTGTGTACATGTATATGTGTATGCTCTGGAGAGTGTGTGTGTGTACATGTATATGCTCTGGAGAGTGTGTGTTTGTGTGTACATGTATATGTGTATGCTCTGGAGAGTGTGTGTGTGTACATGTATATGTGTATGCTCTGGAGAGTGTGTGTGTGTACATGTATATGTGTATGCTCTGAAGAGTGTGTGTTTGTATGTACATGTATATGTGTATGTTCTGGAGAGTGTGTGTGTGTACATGAATATGTGTAGGCTCTGGAGAGTGTGTGTTTGTGTGTACATGTATATGTGTATGCTCTGGAGAGTGTGTGTGTGTACATGTATATGTGTATGCTCTGGAGAGTGTGTGTGTGTGTACATGAATATGTGTATGCTCTGGAGAGTGTGTGTGTGTGTGTACATGAATATGTGTATGCTCTGGAGAGTGTCTGTGTGTATGTGTATGCTCTGGAGAGTGTGTGTGTGTATATGTGTATGCTCTGGAGAGAGTGTGTGTGTGTACATAAATATGTGTATGCTCTGGAGAGTGTGTGTGTGTGTGTACATGAATATGTGTATGCTCTGGAGAGTGTGTGTGTGTACATGAATATGTGTATGCTCTGGAATGTGTGTGTGTGTACATGTATATGTGTATGCTCTGGAGAGTGTGTGTGTGTGTGTACATGAATATGTGTATGCTCTGGAGAGTGTGTGTTTGTGTGTACATGTATATGCTCTGGAGAGTGTGTGTTTGTGTGTACATGTATATGTGTATGCTCTGGAGAGTGTGTGTGTGTACATGAATATGTGTATGTTCTGAAGAGTGTGTGTGTGCACATGTATATGTGTATGCTCTGGAGAGTGTGTGTGTGTACATGAATATGTGTATGCTATGGAGAGTGTGTGTGTACATGAATATGTGTATGCTATGGAGAGTGTGTGTGTACATGAATATGTGTATGCTCTGAAGAGTGTGTGTACGTGTGTGTACATGTATATGTGTATGCTCTGGAGAGTGTGTGTGTACATGAATATGTGTATGCTCTGGAGAGTGTGTGTGTGTACATGAATATGTGTATGCTCTGGAGAGTGTGTGTGTGTACATGAATATGTGTATGCTCTGGAGAGTGTGTGTGTGTACATGTATATGTGTATGCTCTGGAGAGTGTTTGTGTGTACATGTATATGTGTATGCTCTGGAGAGTGTGTGTGTGTACATGTATATGTGTATGCTCTGGAGAGTGTGTGTGTGTACATGAATATGTGTATGCTCTGGAGAGTGTGTGTGTGTACATGAATATGTGTATGCTCTGGAGAGTGTGTGTTTGTGTGTACATGAATATGTGTATGCTCTGGAGAGTGTGTGTACATGAATATGTGTATGCTCTGGAGAGTGTGTGTACATGAATATGTGTATGCTCTGGAGAGTGTGTGTGTGTGTACATGAATATGTGTATGCTCTGGAGAGTGTGTGTGTGTGTACATGTATATGTGTATGCTCTGGAGAGTGTGTGTGTGTACATGTATATGTGTATGCTCTGGAGAGTGTGTGTGTGTACATGTATATGTGTATGCTCTGGAGAGTGTGTGTGTGTGTACATGTATATGTGTATGCTCTGGAGAGTGTGTTTGTGTGTACATGTATATGTGTATGCTCTGGAGAGTGTGTGTGTGTGTACATGTATATGTGTATGCTCTGGAGAGTGTGTGTGTGTACATGAATATGTGTATGCTCTGGAGAGTGTGTGTGTGTGTGTGTACATGAATATGTGTATGCTCTGGAGTGTGTGTGTGTGTACGTGAATATGTGTATGCTCTGGAGAGTGTGTGTGTGTGTACATGTATATGTGTATGCTCTGGAGAGTGTGTGTGCGTACATGTATATGCTCTGGAGAGTGTGTGTGTGTACATGTATATGTGTATGCTCTGGAGAGTGTGTGTGTGTGTGTGTACATGAATATGTGTATGCTCTGGAGAGTGTGTGTGTGTACATGAATATGAGTATGCTCTGGAGAGTGTGTGTGTGTACATGAATATGTGTATGCTCTGGAGAGTGTGTGTGTGTACATGAATATGAGTATGCTCTGGAGAGTGTGTTTGTGTGTACATGTACAGGGAGTGCAGAATTATTAGGCAAATTAGTATTTTGACCACATCATCCTCTTTATGCATGTTGTCTTACTCCAAGCTGTATAGGCTTGAAAGCCTACTACCAATTAAGCATATTAGGTGATGTGCATCTCTGTAATGAGAAGGGGTGTGGTCTAATGACATCAACACCCTATATCAGGTGTGCATACTTATTAGGCAACTTCCTTTCCTTTGGCAAAATGGGTCAAAAGAAGGACTTGACAGGCTCAGAAAAGTAAAAAATAGTGAGATATCTTGCAGAGGGATGCAGCACTCTTAAAATTGCAAAGCTTCTGAAGCGTGATCATCGAACAATCAAGCGTTTCATTCAAAATAGTCAACATGGTCGCAAGAAGCGTGTGGAAAAACCAAGGCGCAAAATAACTGCCCATGAACTGAGAAAAGTCAAGCGTGCAGCTGCCAAGATGCCACTTGCCACCAGTTTGGCCATATTTCAGAGCTGCAACATCACTGGAGTGCCCAAAAGCACAAGGTGTGCAATACTCAGAGACATGGCCAAGGTAAGAAAGGCTGAAAGACGACCACCACTGAACAAGACACACAAGATGAAACGTCAAGACTGGGCCAAGAAATATCTCAAGACAGATTTTTCTAAGGTTTTATGGACTGATGAAATGAGAGTGAGTCTTGATGGGCCAGATGGATGGGCCCGTGGCTGGATTGGTAATGGGCAGAGAGCTCCAGTCCGACTCAGACGCCAGCAAGGTGGAGGTGGAGTACTGGTTTGGGCTGGTATCATCAAAGATGAGCTTGTGGGGCCTTTTCGGGTTGAGGATGGAGTCAAGCTCAACTCCCAGTCCTACTGCCAGTTTCTGGAAGACACCTTCTTCAAGCAGTGGTACAGGAAGAAGTCTGCATCCTTCAAGAAAAACATGATTTTCATGCAGGACAATGCTCCATCACACGCGTCCAAGTACTCCACAGCGTGGCTGGCAAGAAAGGGTAAAAAGAAGAAAATCTAATGACATGGCCTCCTTGTTCACCTGATCTAAACCCCATTGAGAACCTGTGGTCCATCATCAAATGTGAGATTTACAAGGAGGGAAAACAGTACACCTCTCTGAACAGTGTCTGGGAGGCTGTGGTTGCTGCTGCACGCAATGTTGATGGTGAACAGATCAAAACACTGACAGAATCCATGGATGGCAGGCTTTTGAGTGTCCTTGCAAAGAAAGGTGGCTATATTGGTCACTGATTTGTTTTTGAATGTTAGAAATGTATATTTGTGAATGTTGAGATGTTATATTGGTTTCACTGGTAAAAATAAATAATTGAAATGGGTATATATTTGTTTTTTGTTAAGTTGCCTAATAATTATGCACAGTAATAGTCACCTGCACACACAGATATCCCCCTAAAATAGCTATAACTAAAAACAAACTAAAAACTACTTCCAAAACTATTCAGCTTTGATATTAATGAGTTTTTTGGGTTCATTGAGAACATGGTTGTTGTTCAATAATAAAATTAATCCTCAAAAATACAACTTGCCTAATAATTCTGCACTCCCTGTATATGTGTATGCTCTGGAGAGTGTGTGTGTGTACATGTATATGTGTATGCTCTGGAGAGTGTGTGTGTACATGTATATGTGTATGCTCTGGAGAGTGTGTGTGTGTACATGAATATGTGTATGCTCTGGAGAGTGTGTGTGTGTACATGAATATGTGTATGCTCTGGAGAGTGTGTGTTTGTGTGTACATGTATATGTGTATGCTCTGGAGAGTGTGTGTTTGTGTGTACATGTATATGTGTATGCTCTGGAGAGTGTGTGTGTGTACATGTATATGTGTATGCTCTGGAGAGTGTGTGTGTGTACATGTATATGTGTATGCTCTGGAGAGTGTGTGTGTACATGAATATGTGTATGCTCTGGAGAGTGTGTGTTTGTGTGTACATGTATATGTGTATGCTCTGGAGAGTGTGTGTTTGTGTGTACATGTATATGTGTATGCTCTGGAGAGTGTGTGTGTGTACATGTATATGTGTATGCTCTGGAGAGTGTGTGTGTGTGTACATGAATTATTTAAATCACGAATGAAAGAATTTGAGGTCAGTGTCCCTTTAAGCGCTGCTGTCTCTGTGAGAATTTGTTTGATGCACTTTAAGCAATTGTACAAAGCCCTGAAAAGAACCTGCACCTTATTAATGTATTTAATTTGCTTATTAATTATTTTCATTTAAATTTCCCATCAGGGTAGCAGGTACAGATGAGTCAGTCAGTGGTCCATGTGCTTAGATTTTATCACACAAATCCCCAGACCTCAAGGATATCCCAGATACAAAAACAACAGGTAGTAGCAAAATTATACAAACATTACTTCAAGCTAGACAATGTGTATTGATTATGGGTCTTATACAGAACCAGAGTGGGATGAAGATAAAAATACCAGCTTGCAATTCTTACAATAAATATACAAATGAGGATACTTTTCTTTGTGGAATAAAAGATTATAGCGTAAAGGAAAGATTCATATTACGGAATACAAGTTAGTGAGGGCGCTACAAAGTAGCTAAAGATACCATACATGTAGAAAAATAAAATAATATAAAATTAGAAATTAAACATATATTTCACTTTAATAAGAGCACGTGTATGCATTTATCACAGTATATTAAAACATCGGATGTCACCGATATCAGGATAAATTCCTATAGTGCACAAACCTAAATCTAAAAGTGACAAAAGGTGTCCTTTAAAGTCAGTGTGAATCTTCCCAAAGCGCCACAGATTGGCTGTTCCTTAGTGTTTAAATGGTGTGCACACTTTCCATAAACCAGGGTTTTCTTTTAAACCGGTCGAACTTGCAACCATCAAGTAACAAAGTATCCTTATTGTGTAAGCGATACATACGTGGATCCTCAAGCCACAGAGTCCACTTAAACTCGAGGCTTGCTCCTGTATGGGAGTTTGATGAGGGATATCCTCTTATCTGTGGTCCCAGCTCAACTCGGCACTATCCACAGATGGGGTACTTTTTCAAGTCGCGTCTTTTCTACGTCACACCTCAATGTTAGCATTCAATGGGAAAGTACAGTTTTAAGTTGGTAGAAATTCTCTCATCCGCTCCTAAGTGCATAAGCACGCAGGATGAGTTAGGTGGTAGTCCTCTTTGTTGAAAAGGTGGTTTGAATTAGTGTTAAAGGGACAGTCAAGTCCAAAAATAAAATTAAATGATTCTAATAGGGCATGTAATTTTAAACAACTTTCCAACCTAGGAGGTTCATATGCTAATTTCTTAGACCTTGAAGGCCGCCTCTAATGTGAATGCATTTTGGCAGTTTTTCACCACTATAGGGTGTTAGTTCATGTGTTTCATATAGATATCATTGATCTCACGCTCGTGAATTTACCAAGGAGTGAGCACTGATTGGCTAAAATGCAAGTCTGTCAAAAGAACTGAATAAGGGGGCAGTCGGCAGAGGCTTAGATACAAGATAATCACAGAGGTAAAACGTGTATTATTATAACTGTGTTGGTTAGGTTAAAACATTCTCATTTTTTTATTATTCTCATAATAAAAAAAATAAAAATAACTGTTTTGGTTATGTAAAACTGGGGAATGAGTAATAAAAGGGATTATCTATCCTTTTAAACAACAAAAAAATCTGGTGTTGACTGTCCCTTTAAGCTTCCAAACTCTTTGTTCACTTACACAGGGTATTTGCCAGGTAATTAAAGGGACAGTCTAGTATAAATTAAACTTTTATTATTCAGATAGGACTTTAAATTTTAATCAAATTACCAATTTACTTTTATCATCAAATTTAAACTAAACATAGGTAAGGCTCATATGCCAATTTCTAAGCCTTTGATGGCTGCCTCTTATCACAGGCTTTTTAAATTTCTTTTCAACACAAAGAGACAGAAAGTACACGTGGGCCATATAGATAACACTGTGTTCGGGCACAGGGAGTTATTTAAGATCTAGCACAATACAATGCTAAATTTAAGACAATAGATAATAAACAGTCACAGTCATGTGATCAGGGGGCTGGAAGAAGGTTCCTAGATAAAAGGTAATCACAGCGGTAAAAAGTATGTTAATATAACTGTGTTGGTTATGCAAAACTGGGGAATGGGTAATAAAGGGATTATCTATTAAAACAATAACAATTCTATGGAAGACTGTCCCTTTAAGTAATATCAGATGCTGTACATCAACGCATTTCTCCATGCCTGAGGGCTTTTTCAAGATGAATTTAGGTAGCAGCGATACAGCCGTATAAATGCCCCAGTATGCATTGATTGCAGGAGCAATTATTCATTGTAAAGGTGGTATTTGAGAGATGCATATCTTTCAGCATTCAATGTTATGCAATGCCTTAAAAATAGTATTACCTATCTATCATAGTACTTTCTGTTAAGTTATTCATACAAAAGAAACTATACAAAGCAGAAATAATACTATACTATACATGCATATGCCAGATCAGATTTTATAGTGACATTATTGATTACACAGGCAAGGTTAAATGAATCATGTATTATGACAATATAGCTAGTCTAGGAGAAAAGGGGATATGTCAAGCTCAGAATTCAAACCTTTAGGGAATAGGGTATCATATTTGTAGATTAACTCCGCCTCTTTCAGAAGAAGGCGTTTCTCTATATTACCCCCCCCCCCCCACACTCGTTAGGTTTCACCATACATACACCCCAATATTTCAGGTCACTGGTTCTTCCTTTATGGACTACTTTAAAGTGCTTATAGATTTTGGTGTCGTCCACCTTTTTCTCTATACTGGGCAGGTGTTCTCTGATCCTGTCCTAACGTTTCTCTTTGGTTTCACCAAAATACAAATTACATTGTTTGTAGTACATAGATCACTCCTTTTCTGGAGCACCTAATGAGGTATCTGATAGTAAATTCCTCCGCTGTGGTTGGTATAGTTATGCTGTTCTTCTTCACACTGTGCGCCATGCTTTACAGGAGTAACAGGCGAAGAAGCCGGAGACCTTGCTCCCAAAAAGATTTTTGTCGACTTTCTCAGCCTTCCCCCTATTATTCCATAAATCACTAGGCCCTAATATGGATTTCAAGTTCTTTGCCTTTCTAAAAAAATAGTTTGGGTTCAGGCATCAAACTGTCACCTATAATGGAATCTGCCTTTAATAGATGCCAGTGTTTTTTTTAATTATTCACCCCATGATCTACACTGTAGTCAGTAATAAAATGAACTTCTATTATATTATTTGTATTCTCACTACTGTCAGATTGTATGACAGGAGGGATTCTCCATCAGTGTATATTGCTCCGTTTACTGCTTTAGCAACCGTTTCCTCTCCATAGCAACTGTCTTTGAATGTATCTATTATTATTTCCACTTGTCTTTCAAAGTCTATTACTCTAGAACAGTTATTCCTTATCGTGAGATATTGTCCTATGGGGATATTACCCTTCCATTTCTGTAATGGACAATTGTTAGCATGAATATAGCTATTGGAGTCTACCTCCTTGAAGTTTGTCTTTGTCTCCATATTGTTGTCATTTACTGGAATCTCTAGGTCAAGGAAAATGACAAGTACTTTACTGTAATTATATGTAAACCTTAATCCTTTATTATTAGAGTACATATTCTCAAAAAGATTTAGCAATGCCAATTCTGAACCTTTCCAAATGATCAGGATATCGTTGCTGTAGCTCTTGTATAGCAAGAGGTCCACACCTAGCCCACCCTCATGGAATAAATCCTCCTCCCAGTGGCTCATAAACAGGTTTGTGTAGCTCGGTACGAACCTTGTGCCCATCGACGTTACTTCAGTTTGTAGAAAAAAAAATCATCATTAAAAACAAAATAGTTATGCTCAAGTATAAAACTTATACTAGTAAGTAGAAATCCTCTCTGTTCTTCTGTCATGTGTATATCTTCATTCAGAAAACTCCCTACCGCTTCCAGATCCAACTTGTAGTTTATGACCGTATAAAGGGATGTTACATCGCATGTGGCTATGAACAGGTTACCCCCCCATTTTATAATGTTCAAAACTTGTGTGGAGTCCCTAAGATAGCAGTTAAGATTTCTCACATATATCTGTAGGAAACTATCTATGTATTTGGACAGGTTAGATGACAAAGCCCCCAATCCCTGAAATTATTGGCCGCCCCGGTGGGTTATTGAGGTCTTTGTGGATCTTTGGTAAGAAGTAAAATATTGGTCATAGACCACAAGTTGGGTCTGGAAACAGTAGGGAGTATTCATTTCATGAATCAGATAGAAAGTTGCTTAAAATTGCATGCTCTAATTTCCTCCTATTATCATTTTTTTTGTTCTATTTGTATCTTTATTTGAAAAGCAGGAATGTACAGATTAGGAGCTGGCCCATTTTGGGTTCAGCACCTTGGGATGCGCTTGCTTATTGGTGGTTACATTAAACCACAAATCCACAACCGAGGTGCTGAACCAAAATGGGCACGCTCTTAAGTTTACATTCCTGTTTTTCAAATAAAGATATCAAAAGAACAAAGACATTTTGATAATAGGAGAAAGTTATAAAGTTACTTAAAATTTCATGCTCTATTTGAATCATGAAAGAAAAAAAAAATTGTTTTAGTATTCCTTTAAGTTCCTAGGGTCCAGATGTAAATTAGCTGCTCTACTAATCTAATCAATCAATAAGGTCGAACAAACTTCTGCATATTTGAAAGGTCATTGAACAATTTATGATTGAAAGTTTTGAGCTTAACGTCGATTTGAACTTGCGCACACATGCACGTTATATCTATCTATATAGTCTTTGAAGAGATTGCACTCTCACAAACTTGGAGACACAGGACCAGGGTATGTATGCATGCATTCTGATTGCTGGGGGGTTTTAAGAAAATGTTCTGAAGCCATTCTAGAAATCACTTTAGACAGAAATCATTACATTAATTCTTGCTTAGTATTTTCAGATACATTTATTTACAAAACAAAATGCTCACTTAGTGAGTAATAAATATTCACTTCCTTTTTTGGGAAGTTTGCAAATATTAGAAAACATCCAAAGTTTGACTCTTCAATGGGAAATATCTTGACTTCCCCTGTAATGAGCACTATTACTCTGGTGTCACAAATGGAGCCATTTTATAATGTAGAAGTTTTTCTTCCCGACTTTGACAAGAGAAAGTCCGTTCTTTAGAATGTGTTGCCCCATCACAAGAACCTCGTCGGGATTTGTGACTCTCACGTGATTAATGCTGACGCCTCCATTGGCGATGATCTCATACCTAAACCAAAAACACTGCAAGTCACACAGGGTGCAGTAAAACAGAAAATAGTGTTTTCTTTAAACTAATTTCTGGGAAAGTACTATGGGCCGATTCTCAAAAACTCACCAACATGGAAAGAACTAATCGGCTTTTTTACTGAGCATTATATTATAATGGGTCTCTCCCTAATATAAAGCATATTAGTGAATACCACTTACACAGTTCTCAAGGTAACAAAATGCCTTTAAAACAATCCGAGGGGCTTCGTAATACTGACCAGGCATTTTATAGAATCTCCCAGGCAGCTTTAGAGAATCAGGCCCTCAGTTACAAATACAACAAACTTAAGTCATAATTTCTACAGAACAAGTTCCACTAAATTAAAGATCCAAATCAAATAATTTAAATGCACCTTTTCGTTGTCAGACATTTTATGGTTAAAAGGCATAAATACCCTGATGCTTTTGGACCTAAAACTTAGGTAAACTTTTCTACCACTATATAATATGTTGCCTGATGCTATCTGTACATTCTGCAATGTATGAGAGGCAAGATGTGATTGTCCTCTGTTGTACAGTTATAACCCAGAACAGTACTGATTCAAGTAAGAATCAGTCCTTATTTTTATTTGTTGCATCTAAAAGGGGAATTTAAACAAAAAATAAATAAGACGGAAGAAAAAAAAAAAAGTTTTTTATCTTGGCTCACTATTGAAAAACCTACACCGCTTGGGATGATGGGCAGAACCCCAAACTGCCCATTTCCCCTAGTTTAAGTTATAACACCTTCGCTCCTACCTCATCCTTAGCTAGAATACATAGAACTATGCTCACTCTCCGGTGGGTTCTTCTGCCTACACTAACCTATCCTGCCAGACTTGCACCTAGTACTTTCATTTTAAATAAGTAACATACCCCTGTGCACCATCTGGAATGGCAGAAATCCTCAGACAGGCATCAAGCACTCTAGTGCCAGGCTCAAGCATTAACTCTGCAAAAGGTGCTTCACTGAACAGTTCCTGCAATTCCTGGTCAGACATGGATTCCAGGGCATCAATACGGCTATGATACAGAGCGTGTGTACACCTGGGGGGAAAATCCAAAACAGTAATATTAGTAATAGTATTACAACATCCTACTTATTTATGCAAAAGTGACTTGAACATAAAAAGCGTTAAAATATCCACAATCCCGTTATGTCTACACAATGGTTTATTTGTTTGAGCCCAAGTATCTTCTATATAATGACCCAAACAAGAGAAACTCTTGGCATAAACATGTGTGGTCCATTGGGGACCCTATCTCTAAGGATCAAAGCCTCATGCAGACCAAGAATATAAAATAGTAACAGTTGTCTTATGTTCCTTATTTGTTTTCTATAATAACAAGGGAAAAGGGCTGTATATCTTGCATGGCTGGTAAACACAATAAATCTGTTGGCCTACACATAGTTCCCTTTGGCAGACTAGTGAAGCCTAGGGACCCCTATGTTACAAAACTCTACTTAAAGGGACACAACTGTAATGTTATATTAAACCATCTGTGATATACAAGTGACAACATCACATCACAGCTATTGCTAATGTTACTGTGGTTTGATTCCTACATTCATACATGACGAAAATGCTAAAATGTAAATAGGAGGTTACTAAAAATAAAGATGTCATTTTTTTTTCAAGCTAAGCACATAGATCCCCTAATATCAGTACACATTCCCTTCAGGGTTTGTAGACCCATTGTTAAGAACTTCTGCTTTACACTGTTCACATAAAAGATGCAACTCTATGAAATGTCCCATGCTGGAGTAACCATAGTGTTTCCCCAATCCCCAGAAGCTAGTAAATGACATCTGCAGCACATAACGCATTGCTGAGGTATCTGTGATTACCAGAATAAACCCCAGTGTATTTACCTCTTGGCAGATTCCAGACCTTCTTTACCATGTACAAGTTTGGTCACCTCTGCAGCCAACCTTTTATGTGGCCCTCGCTTCTCAGGCTCCTTAAAGTGCATTTCCATAATGTGTTTAATCTCCGCAAGTGGAAGGAAAGTGAAAAGTTTCAGAAACCTTAAAAGAAAAAAAAAAAAAAAAAAGTTATAAGCTAATACTGTGCAAAATGATTGAGGCATAGTCATGTTGCATTATAAGCAAACACTGATTTACAGTGATCTGTGCAAAAGACTTGTCAGTGCTCTCCCCAGGATCTTATATAATAGGTGCAGCACCGCATGATTTTACTCACCACCCAGCTAAAATTTAAGCCAATATTAAAATGTTTCAATATTTATTGTACAAATTATCATTAAATATGTTATATTATATAATTAATTTGTTCTTTGGATAGCAGAAAATGTTATTAAAAAATACTTCACTGCCCCCATCCAGCTGGCAGCATTTTCTGTGAAGAACATTACTTGTGATGATTTGTTCTCACTACCAATAATAAGCTACTGCAGACAGGAATCCTCCGCATAGAGGGATTCACTTGCACCTCACTAATGAAGCCCAAAGACATTAAACTGTGATTACAATGTGAATACTATCAACTAGGGTTGCACCGATACTATTTTTTTAAGACCGAGTACAAGTACCGATACTTTTTTTCAAATACTCACCGATACCAATTACCGATACTTTTTTTATGTCATGACAGTTTACCAAGCACAATACATACTAATGATTTAAGATCGCTTCTTTATAATTATGATTTGTATCTCAAAAAACATTTTGAAATAATAAAAGTTTTAACTGTTTGTTGTCACAAAGTTCACAGAATAGGTTTATAAATGAAAATATTACAATAAAATATTAATAGCAATAAATAACAGCTGCAGCAGCTGGGGCTGGAAAGCTACAATTTAAAGGGGTGATTACTAGATGCAATTGGGTTGTAGGGTGCCTATATAACTCATCAATCTAACATTTGTACTTGATACAAAGTAATATAATTTAATTCTGAAAATAATATTGAGGAAGGAGTATTCCAGTAATCCCCTTTGAGAAAAATGGGGCATTTTCATTCTACTGACTCAACAGAAAATAGGGCTGGTCTTCATATTTTTCCAGGGCTGCTTTTTATTCCCAGTCCAGCCCTGGCTAAAGATGTTCCTCAGAGTACAGTATGTTTTGAGCATAATTGTGCAAGATGAGAACTAGCAGTATAACAGGTAATCTAGCAATTGGAATATTTTTTTCAATGCTAAGCTGAACAGTCTTTCACTTTTCACACTACTGCATGGGTCAGAAAGATATTTTTGGGCTATTAAGTCTTAGTTTATTAACTGCCCAGTACTTCAGGGGTTTGCCTGAATGAGGTACAGTGATCTCTCCCAGGTAAGCTTCCAGCTGTATAGTATAGCAGCTTTTGGAGCACTGCTCTGACGTACAATAATACAAATAACAGCAATTTGTATTGGCAAAACAGGAATATGGGTAGGAATTGGAGGTATCGGTTTAAGTATCGGTGCATTTGCACGAGTACAAGTACTCATGCAAATACTTGGTATCTGCACCAATACCGATACTAGTATCGGTGCAACCCTACTATCAACACTGAATAAATACACAATAAATCTCTTTACCTTTCAATGTTACTGTCCTGCTGTCGGACGAAAAACTGATAAAACTCAAATGGAGATGTTCTGTCTCTATTCAGCCAAACAGAGTTTCCAGCTGACTTGCCTAGTTTATCTCCAGTAGTGCTGGTAATCAGAGGTAGTATGATCCCAAATACATCTTCGCCTGTTGTTCTGTGCACAAAACACAACACTGTTAAACATGCCTGAAAAACCTAAATACAAGAATGCAATAGCTAATAAAGACTGATCTTTCAAAAAAACAACTAATAAAAACTGTAGAAATTGCATACACTATCAATGTTGCTAACGGCACCACTATATCTTGCTCATCCTACCATGAAGTAACTATGATTAAATACTCTATGTAGAAAACACTTTATAAAAGGGCAGGTATGTTTGTCCAATGCAGTCATGCGCAGTAGACTGCAGCGTGAAACAAACCTGGCCACAAGGATCAGTGACCACTGATTGGGCAGCACACGAGACAATGCGCGAAACGACCAGCGCCGGGAGGGTTAGGAGGGAGGCACCTTACTGGAGGGGGCGGGTGGGACTGCTACGCTACAGAAAAAAAAAAAAAAAATATGTTGACATACCAGTGCCGGTGTCTTAAATTAAGATGTCTACCATAAGAATTTGACTACCGCGTCACTTCCGGTGACGTGTAGTTAGCTGCTGGAGGGTTGTGGCGATCTCTGTGCATGATAAGGCACAATAAACAGCGCACACTGGAGGCCCAACCTCCTACAAACAGCTGTTTAAGGCAGAATAGGTGACAACTTACTTTAGAACACCGGTGTTCTAAAGTAAGTTGTCTACCGCGTAGGAATTGCCGCCTGATCGCTCTGTCCTCCTCTCCATAACAGATATTATTTTGCAATAATTTTGAAATAGTTTGTACTTGCTGTATTTAGTTCCTTTTTCTCCGTTCTATACCTTTTATAGCAATATCTCAAATTAGTCAACGCTGTACTTCAGAAAACACAAAAATACAGCACAGTACAGCGTTGACTAATTTGAGATATTGCTATAAAAAGGTATAGAACGGCGAAAAAGGAACTAAATACAGCAAGTACAAACTATTTCAAAATTATTGCAAAATAAAACCTGTGTTATGGAGAGGAGGACAGAGCGATCAGGCGGCAATTCCTACGCGGTAGACAACTTACTTTAGAACACCGGTGTTCTAAAGTAAGTTGTCACCTATTCTGCCTTAAACAGCCGTTTGTAGCAGGTTGGGCCTCTAGCGCATGAGCAGTGAGTGCCACAAACCTCCAGCAGCTGATTAAAGTCACCGGAAGTGACGCGGTAGTCACACTCCTACGCGGTAGACAACTAACTGTAGAACATCCCTCCTAACCCTCCCGGTGTCTTAAATTAAGATGTCTACCATAGGAATTTGACTACCGTGTCACTTCCGGTGACGTGTAGTCAGCTGCTGGAGGGTTGTGGCGCTCTCTGCGCATGTTTAAGGCACACTAAACAGCCCTCACTAGAGGCCCAACCTCCTACAAACAGCTGTTTACGTAGGAATTGCCGCCTGATCGCTCTGTCCTTCTCTCCATAACACAGGTTTTATTTTGCAATAATTTTGAAATAGTTTGTACTTGCTGTATTTAGTTCCTTTTTCGCCGTTCTATACCTTTTATAGCAATATCTCAAATTAGCCAACGCTGTACCGTGCTGTATTTTTTTTGGAGGCTTTAGGAAATGATCATTCAGAAAACACAAAAATACAGCACAGTACAACGTTGGCTAATTTGAGATATTGCTATAAAAAGGTATAGAACGGCGAAAAAGGAACTAAATACAGCAAGTACAAACTATTTCAAAATTATTGCAAAATAAAACCTGTGTTATGGAGAGAAGGACAGAGCGATCAGGCGGCAATTCCTACGCGGTAGACAACTTACTTTAGAACACCGGTGTTCTAAATTAAGTTGTCACCTATTCTGCCTTAAACAGCTGTTTGTAGGAGGTTGGGCCTCTAGCGCATGAGCAGTGAGTGCCACAAACCTCCAGCAGCTGATTAAAGTCACCGGAAGTGACGCGGCAGTCACATTCCTACGCGACTTTAGAACACCGGGAGGGTTAGGAGGGAGTCGGGAGCGGATGGGACTGCTATGCTACAGAATTTTTATTTTAATGTTAACAGTGGCGGGGGGGGGGGGGGGGAATCAAAGTGTAGGGAGGGGGAGTTAGGCAGCTACAAACATACCTGGCCTTACACATTTTGGCCCGTTTACACTGGGACTGTACATTTTTATTGTTTTCACAGGGTTCTGCTCCCTAGAGAGTTTACAATCTAAATGGATATTGTTATAAATGTTGAAAAAAAATACTGCAAGATACTATTTGCCTGACTATTGCATGAATTTTACATTTTCATCATCATGTTAAACCGTTAAAAAAAAAAAAACTAATCATTTAGGGGATTGGGTAAGAGTCTCTAATCATTCCTTATAAAACACATAATGTGTAACGCATTAATACAAGGGCTTGAACTTTAACCATATCTAAGTTCAAACTGCTGGTATCCTGACAACTTGGGCTGTGAAAAAAGTCCCCATGGCATCTTACACCTGTGAGTGGCACAAAGGATTGTAGAACTTTACTAACGATGCTTTACTACAACCCCCAGTGTCAGCGTAGGTGTTTACAAAGGTTTAAAAAACGTGAGAGGTACAATTAACTTCTTCATTGCCAGAGAAGATTGCAAACCTTGGCATTCTGAACCTCTATCTCATCCAGCTGTTTATAAAGTTCTGATGACAAGGAGCCATTTGGCAGTTAGCACATTTGCAAGCACCATCCTGAACCTTAGTAAGCAGCATGAGGCCGCTCCTGAAGGTTACTGCCTCGCTCTCCTAACCATCAAACACTTGCCTTAACATACATTCACTTACAAGTATCTTATAGGGGAACATATGAAGCCATACCAGGTTACTGCCTTCCTTCCTAACACTTGCCCTAGCCCACATTCACTTGCAAGCACCTCCCTGAGCCTTGTTGACATATGAAGTCATGACAGAAGATTACTGACTCGCTCCCCTCACACACTTGCCCTAATACACCTTCACCTAAAAGCACACTGACATTGTTACAACCCACCTCCCCTGACCCCCCAATCACTTACCAACAGCCCAGCCCTTCCTCACCTGTATATGAAGCTGTACAAAGTAATCATAATAATCTGAAGTACTAGGTAGAGTTTTCTTCTCGAACCCTCACACAAGTGCAAACTCTCCCTCTAAAACACATTCACCTGCCAGCTCCCCCAACACTCTCTGATCCGAGTATGAAGTCTGAAAGTGTCTGACCTGCTCCCTGACACGATTTAGCCCAGCATGTTTCTGTGCCACTGACCTGTTTATGAACTCGTGCCCGGACATGATATTGCCCAGTTGGTCGCTGCCTCCCAGCTGGATCCTGCAGCCGTGCTGGCGGTTCAGGTAGTAAAAATCATAGGCCTGTAAGACCTGGTACACAAACTCAGCTAGGCTCATGCCCTCGGGGCTCTGCAACCGGCTCTGCACGCTGTGCCTACTAAGCAGGGTGCCCATCCTAAAGTGGCGCCCCACCGACCCCAGGAACTCCACAGCTTGCCGCCCCCGGTACCAGGACTCATTGTTTAGTACTGTTATGGTGCCACCCGGCCGGGCGGGGGGACCACACACTAGCTCGTGGTTGCCCAAAACCCGGTTCAGGCTGTCCCGCAGCCCCCTTACGTTGTGCTGGATACAGTCAGCACTCAGCGCTTCTCTCTCCTTGCTGCGACCACTGGGGTCTCCCACCTGGGCTGTGGCGCCCCCGATCACAGCTATAACGTTGTGTCCGGCCCGCTGGAAGTGTAACAGACCCATCAACGCCAGCAGATTCCCTACATGTAGCGAGTCAGCCGTGGGGTCGAAACCGCAGTACACGGTCTGAGAACCTGCTTGCAGTAACTCGGCGAGACCATTTCCCTCAGCGGGGAATACGTTCTTATACAGGCCGCGACCCGACCCAGAGAGCAAGGGCTCGGCAGTGCTTGAAAAGCGGCGGAAATGTGACAGGGACAGGCGAGGACAAGCTGCACGGAGAGCATGTAACATGGGCGCCGCCATATTGAACGAGCAGAGTATGGTGGGTAATGTATTTCTGTCATCTGAGGTACTCACGCTACTGGGAAGTGTCTAGTTCCCATCCTGCAGATGGACCATGTATATTCCGAGGATGGGAATTATGATCGTTCATACGTGGGTCTAATGACCTTTTACCCCAGGTCTCCACGTTTTAAAAAACAAATCCATAAAGAGTAGGTCCAAATTGATTTGGCTCTCCGGTGGTCTTGTTGCGTTATATATACAGAAGCTATTTGTATCATGTGATCAATGCGGTCTTTAAGCAGAATGGGAACGAGTCTAAGACTCTAAAGTCACTGGAAGTAACTTATGGATGCCGCCATGTTAATGGAGCATGCTGGGTAACATCTGAGCAATAGCTACAATAGTTAATTATTTTTTAATTATGTGTAATAATTATGTGTATTAATAAACAAAATAAAACTTCCAGTATAAAAAAGTATACATTAGTGTTTTACACTGAAAGTCTGGATCTATTGTACATAATGCCAGACATCCCAACCTGCAAAAACTCATTTCAGGGAGGTGGGTTCACCCGCTACTGCGCCGTCACTCGCCCCTCCCCCAGTTATATATTGGACACCTTGAAACCCTAAATAAGATAGAGACTTACCATTAAAGTAGTTTCCCACTAAAGTCACATTAAAAAAAAAAAGTAGCGAGGGGGGCGGAGGCGGAGCAAACTCTGCATCTGAGCGGTCGCAACTCATAATAGCTCCGGACTGGTCCGGATTATTTACACACTTATGACCGCTCAGTGCAGCTAAATTTTCTACTAAGCTGGGGTGTATGATCTGGGGAGACTACACAAGTACCCTGAACACCTGACTATAGAGGATTCACATAAGACATTGCAGAGACTACGATCGCAACAACTATTGGGGATCGGCCATTTTAATACCCACGTGGAGCCCCAATCATACTCTGCAGTGCAACATGGAGGAACTTAATGCAGATATAATAACTCAGCTAGAAGCTTTCGGCAATTTGATGTCCCTCAGATTCTCTGATCTAAGGGGAGTGCTCAGGGACTGCTTTGCACCGTCAGCATCTTTATCGGAACCAAAGGCAGATTTAAAGTCCCCAATGACCCACTTCCCAATACCGCAGCATTTTGAGCCAGAACTTATGAGGAGCCTAAAAGAGCTGGGCGATCAGCCTAATCTGACAGTGTCGGCACCAACAAAGAAGACCCTTCCAGACCTACCGGATACAACCGGAGTGGGCTTACCCCCGACTGCTATGGATGGGGATGCGGCCTGCCTCCCTGGTGGGGTCGGGGACTTTACTTTTCTTCATGAAGCGGAGGCTTACCGGCAGGGTCACAAGAGTATAGATGCTGCTATGCGGCCCACAACTACATTCTGTTCTGTAGCAGAGTTCTCGCAGGTCACCGCAGCTCACCAGCCAGTCTCACTGGGACTAGGGATCCAGACAGCCTACAGAGCGGACAATGTCAGATGGAAGGCCAGAGTCTATCCGCAGGACTTCCCACGCAACAATGTCATCTATGTGTGAGCCCCCTTACACCGTGGGCCTGCATAGCAAGAGATAATCCAGCAATGTTCATTATCAAATCTGGCGTGGGGTAACAGCTTTGTTATAAAACTTGATACTTTAGCCAATTGGCTGGACTGTCCTTTTGGGATAATTATACTGTGACACTTTAATGAGAGCAACTTTATCTGAGAAACGTGTATAGTTCATAGTTATTGTTTCATGTTTAGCACATACTCTGTTAGTCCCGTAGTTTCTATTTACACAGTTAACGCAATTTCTTATATGTCTCGTTTGAGCTGTTGGATCTAACATGTTTTTGATTATAACACCAATACAGCTCCAAATGTAAATATTTATTACATGGCTTTAGGTACGCTGGAGATTCGTATGGAAAATGAGTAGTCAGAGCAGCACTGAGCAGCAATCACAGTGAGATGCTATGTCAGTGGAGAAGCTCTAAACTACTATATATAATAGATTATGATTTCTATTAGTTTTACCCTTACCACTTTACTAATGACTGTAATGTTGGTTGCTTTCTATGTACATCAAAACCCAATTGAGTGCCCATTACACCTATTACAAGAAAAAGGATTATTTGAGGCTAAATATAGCTTATGGAGTATATGGAGCGCATTCATCAATTAATATTGAGCTCTACAAAGCATCTTACATTTGGAGTTTCTTATTGGGCTACTCCAACAGAACAATACATTTTAAGTAGGGTTGCACCAATACCATTTTTTTAAGACTGAGTACAAGTACCGATACTTGTTTTCAAATACTCGCCGATACCAATTACCGATACTTTTTTTTTAATGTCATGTGACAGTTTACCAAGCACAATACAGACTAATTATTTAAGATTCCTTCTTTATAATTATGAAGTACTGTAACTTAAAAGACATTATGAAATAATAAAACAGGTTTTATTTGTCACAAAGTTCACAGAACATGTTTAGAAATAAAAATATTACAATAAAATATATTAAGAACAACAATAAATAACAAATATAAAATTGCAACCAACCAAAAGTGCCATACAGTAAAAAATAGAACAGAATATTGTTTAATCATGGTGAACAACACTATGGGCTAGATTACATTTGGCTGGTAAGCTTTACCAATGCTCTCATTACACGTCCTACTCCATTAAAGGCTATGGAGTTGGAAATGTGAACAGAGCATTGGTTAAGCTTACCAATCAAATGTAATCTAAATCTAGTCCTATAATTGCAGGATGAGTATTCATTGGGATTAACTTAATGTTTCCTATGAGTACTCTTCCTGCAATTATATAAGCTAAGATGTTCCTCAGAGTACAGTATGTTTTGAACATAATTGTGCAAGATGAGAACTAGCAGTATAAAAGGCAATCTAGCAATTAGAATAATTTTTCAAAAGATAGTGGCAAGTTCGTTTTAAGGAACAGAACAGAAGCATCTCTGCATGTTCAGCTATACGTCTGTTTTTGCTATCAGTAAGGAGGTTCAACTTTCCACACTACTGCATGGGGCAGAAAGATATTTTTGGGCCATTTTAGCCAGAGCTGGAAATATCAGTTTATTAACTGCTCAGTACTTCAGGGGTTTGTCTGAACGCAGTACAGTGATCTCTCCTACAATAATACAAATAAGAGCAATTTGTATTGGCAGAACAGTAGTAAACAATTTCTAGTTTAGTCTCCACTCCAGCTTTAAATGAAATGGGAACATGCAGTTTGAAAAAAATGCCACAAGGTAGCATATGGGTAGCAAGTGGAGGTATCGGTTTAAGTATCGGTGCATTTGCACGAGTACAAGTACTCATGCAAGTACTTGGTATCGGTACCGATACCGATACTAGTATCGGTATCGGTGCAACCCTAATTTTAAGTTTTAATAGTCCCTTGGAGAACAGAGACCTAGACTTAGCTTAATGAGAAATTTAAGTTACTTTTTTATACTTATTGACATAGCCTTTACAAGTACTCCCCTTACATAATTTTCCAAGCCATAAAGGTAGGATCAATATAACACCCTGCTTATAGCTCTAGTAGTATTAATGTAGATTATATAGATGAAGCTGTCCATATATCCTTCCTAGAGCAGACCTTTTGTTATGTATAGATGCTTATTCACACCATTTTACTAATTAACAGCATCTTCCCAATGGTGGTCCTTTAGGGCCTTGAGAATTGTATGGTGGTGAGGGGTGAAAGATCCAACTCTATGTGACACCCATGAATTTTTATTGTATGTACGCACGTGTCATAAGCCTATTATAAAGTTCCTTCATTAGGTTATATAATACCTAAATGACAGGTCATATTTGTTCAGAAACACACCTACTTACTGACGTCACATTACATTTGACAGTGCAGGGCACACCTTTCAAAAATCACTAAAGCCCCCTAGAGTTGAATCCTGCTGTACTCCTCATTGTTCACTATCATATTCCTCATAGTTATTTCTTAACTTGACGATTTAACAAGGACACCCTTTAGCATTCACCTCTAGTTTATCCCTCAACCCTCATTTGCAGGTCACGAGATACATATCATAAGAAATAATTACCCCCTCTACTTAACCTACAGACCTAACCCCCCCCCCCCCCCGTATACTCTACAGATTTGTCTAGGTTTGCATTTCGCATAAAGCATTATTGGAAATTGCTAATTGAAGCTAGATTCCTGCTATTATACCTTGGGCTCTCTTAGTCATCTCATACGTAACAGATATGATCTACCATAGTGTTTATGTTGACCCTGACCTGCATTTTTTTTTTTAGCCATTTACGTAGTAAAGCTCCCCTCCTGGGGTTCACTTTTTGAGTCATGTAATATGACCTGCATTTATTCCCTTCACTTTTTTACTCCGTCACACTTAATAGCTCCACCACCACCCCATTCCCCCCCCTTTACTTCATTCAGAGCGGCCCTGGCCCGCTGAACTTCCTCTCCCCTCCCTTATATATTTTTGTCCAAGAGCGACCAAAATAAAAAATAAGCTAACTCCTCTTGCCTCAATCCTATTAGAATAGGCAACTCTAGGAAAGCTCTATCTGGCAATGTGGGGACCAGTTTCCCTATTTAAATAATATAAAACCGAGGTTTCATTGTAATATGAATCAACTCCTAGCTGACATACTAGCTAACCATGTTTTGGAACATCTTTTCCAGTTTTATATTGTAGACTTTATATTTCCACACAGGCAGTTGGAATTTCGGACATGACTATTTAATTCATGGTTTATAGTACTTACATCCTTATAGAATTGTTCAGAATCTATGTCTAGAGCGGCTACCCTTCAGCTCCTCTGCTATGTTCACGTTTTAAAACAGTATGTCTTATTACTATGTTATTGTTGCTCCTGGTGGAGTTTTGTTTGTAACATATCTTACAACCTCAATAAAAAAAAATAAAAAAAAGTAGCTTTATTTCACAACCACATACAACAAACCTATTTTCCAGTGATCGTACCCTTGTTGAATGCTTAAATATTTTAGAATACAAAGTTTAATTACAGACATCCCAACCTGCAAAAACTCATTTCAGGGAGGTGGCTTCACCCGCTACTGCGCCGCCCTCCCCCAATTATATATTGGACACCTTGAAACCCTAAATAAGATAGAGACATCATTAGAGTAGCTTCCCACTAAAGTCACATTTAAAAAAAAAAAGTAGCTTTATTGCACAACCACATACAACAAACCTATTTTCCAGTGATTGTACCCTTGATCAATGCTTAAATATTTTAGAATACAAAGTTTAATTACGTGCAGTAAATAAGGTAGTATTTGTGTTTTATTTTATTAAAATCACGGGGGGGCTTTTACTAATTACATATTACTAAAAAGTGTTTTTATGTACCCCTGGCCCCACAATAAAACTACTACCACACTGAAGTTACAATCCAAAATTGCACAAAGAAATAAAAAACATTTACTAAGTAAGTTCTACCTCCTCTGCAACTGAAAGTGATCTGCCGTCTGACTCAGGCACACACTGTACAAACTTAAGTGCCAAGTCTGTCTCACACTGTGCATAGTGGTTTAGTGCACAGTCAAAAATCCTCTCATATGCTAATGCTTTACTCCTTGTAATAACATTTCCCACGCTTAATAGTTGTTCTTGCCTCATGGGCCCCCCCCCTGGCCCATTGGGCCCCTGACAGGAGTCACCTCTATCACCCCCTGATGGCGGCCCTGATGATCGGTGCTCCAGTTCCATATGAAGGCAGATTCCAGATAGTTACACACAGTGATAAACACATCTGTAACAATCACCTGCTGGTGCCGGTGGGAGTTGTGGGAGGGAAAAAGGGAGGCAGGTGGGTGGTCCAGCAGCAGAGGGAGGGAGTGGGATGGCCCTACACGGCAGGAAAAAAAATAAAGGGAGGGATGGGGCGCTACACTACAGAAAAAAAGTGGGGTGGAGGTCACTAACTAACGATCGCCTAAGGAGGGGAGGTGGGGGGACCACTGCACTACAGAAAATTAAAAATATATATATTGGGGGTGGAGCCAACTCTGAAACCAGACGGTCGCACATCTCAGCAGCTCTGATTATATTACATATAAAAAACAACTTTGGCGACCGTCTGTGTTCATTTACTCCTCTATTTAGCTACTATTGAAGACTAAAAAGCACAGCCGTTCTTAACAGCTAATTTTGAGGAGAGTGATCCTACCTAAACGGACACCCACAAGCCTGGTGCGTTCAGCATCGAATACAAATTCGGAGGCAGCCATCTTGCGGCCTAGGCGGCAATTCCAGCAGAGAGCAAGATTACCCAAAAACTATTCCTTGCAACCCTCAACTAGGGGCTTACTTCTCTATCCGATCATGGAGGCTGCAGATCGCATTGTGGAAAAGATGCATATCTTTTTGGACAGGTGCAAAGTTGCGCTCGAACACCAAATTGCAAGGGAACCCCAGCTGACAGCATCGGTGTTTGCAGCACACGCCGTCCACTCACTCATTCCTCTAACCGCTCCAGAGAATAGGAGAGTCGGGGGATCACAGAGTCCATCACCTACTTGGCATCATATACATAACTCTTTGGGCGTGAAATATGTTAAAGTAGCAACCCGCATGAACATGTGTTGCAATCCTCAGTGGAGATTAGACATGTGCGGTTCGTTTCGGATTAATTCGGAAATTCGGAGATTCGGATCGATTCGGATTTCCGAATTAAAATACTTCCGAATCTACCGAATGAATCCGAAATAGCTGCCATATCTCCGAATAAATCCGAATTAGCTCGTTAAAATTCGGCATTTCCCCATAGGAAACAATGGGAGTTTCGGCTGAAAAAAAAACTAACACCGCAGCCCCATTGTTTCCTATGGGGAAACACTAAGTCTGCACCTAACACCCTAACATGTACCCCGAGTCTCTAAACACCCCTAATCTAACACTTATTAACCCCTAATCTGCCGCCCCCGCTATCGCTGACACCTGCATTATTTTATTAACCCCTAATCTGCCGACCGAATATCGCCACCACCTACATTATAACTATTAACCCCTAATCTGCTGTCCCTAACACCGCCGACCCCTACATTATAGTTATTAACCCCTAATCTGCCCCCCCCCCAACGTCGCCGCAATCTAACTACAAGTATTAACCCCTAATCTGCCGACCCGATATCGCCGCCACCTACATTATAACTATTAACCCCTAATCTGCTGTCCCTAACACCGCCGACCCCTACATTATAGTTATTAACCCCTAATCTGCCTCCCCCAACGTCGCCGCAATCTAACTACAAGTATTAACCCCTAATCTGCCGACCGAATATCGCCGCCGCCTACATTATAGCTATTAATCCCTAATCTGCTGTCCCTAACACCGCCGACCCCTACATTATAGTTATTAACCCCTAATCTGCCCCCCCCAACGTCGCCGCAATCTAACTACAAGTATTAACCCCTAATCTGTCGACCCGATATCGCCGCCGCCTACATTATAGCTATTAACCCCTAATCTGCTGTCCCTAACACCGCCGACCCCTACATTATAGTTATTAACCCCTAATCTGCCCCCCCCCCAACGTCGCCACAATCTAACTACAAGTATTAACCCCTAATCTGCCGACCACAAATCGCCGCAACTATAATAAATCTATTAACCCCTAAACCGCCACACTCCCGCCTCGCAAACACTATAATACATTTTATTAACCCCTAATCTGCCCTCCCTAACATCACCGCCACCTACCTACAATTATTAACCCCTAATCTCCCGCCCCCAACGTCGCCGCTACTATAATAAGGTTATTAACCCCTAAACCTAAGTCTAACCCTAACACTAACACCCCCTAACTTAAATATAATTTAAATAAAACGAAATAAATTTACTATAGTTAAATAAATGAATCCTATTTAAAACTAAAGACTTACCTGTAAAATAAACCCTAAGATAGCTGCAATATAACTAATAGTTACATTGTAGCTAGCTTAGGTTTTATTTTTATTTTACAGGCAACTTTGTATTTATTTTAACTAGGTACAATAGTTATTAAATAGTTCATAACTATTTAATAACTACCTAGCTAAAATAAATACAAATTTACCTGTAAAATAAATCCTAACCTAAGTTACAATTACACCTAACACTACACTATCATTTAATTAATTAAATAAATGACTCATATTTAAAACTAAATACTTACCTGTAAAATAAACCCTAATATAGCTGCAATATAACTAATAGTTACATTGTAGCTATTTTAGCATTTATATTTATTTTACAGGCAACTTTGTATTTATTTTAACTAGGTAAAATAGCTATTAAATAGTTATTGACTAATTAATAGCTACCTAGTTAAAATAATTACAAAATTACCTGTAAAATAAATCCTAACCTAAGTTACAATAAAACCTAACACTACACTATCATTAAATAAATTAACTACAAGTACCTACAATTATCTACAATTAAATAAACTAAAGTACAAAACCCCCCCACTAAATTACAAAAAATAAAAAACCACTAAATTACAAAAAATAAAAAAATATTACAAGAATTTTAAACTAATTGCACCTAATCTAAGCCCCCTAATAAAATAACAAAGCCCCCCAAAATAAAAAAAAATGCCCTACCCTATACTAAATTACAAAAGTTAACAGCTCTATTACCTTACCAGCCCTGAACAGGGCCCTTTGCGGGGCATGCCCCAAAGAAAACAGCTCTTTTGCCTGTAAAAAAAAAACACAATCCCCCCCCCCACATTACAACCCACCACCCACATACCCCTACTCTAACCCAAACCCCCCTTAAATAAACCTAACACTACCCCCCTGAAGATCTCCCTACCTTGAGTCGTGTTCACCCAGCCGGGCCGAAGTCTTCATCCGATGGGGCAGAAGAGGACATCCAGACCGGCAGAAGTCTTCATCCAAGCGGGGCAAGAAGAGGTCTTCCATCCATCATACAAGTACCAAAATACAAACAAACACTAAATTACCAAAAATAATAAAATATTACAATAATTTTAAACTAATTACACCTAATCTAAGCCCCCTACTAGCTATTAATATAGCTTCAATATAACTAATAGTTACATTGTAGCTATTTTAGGATTTATATGTATTTTACAGGCAACTTTGTATTTATTTTAACTAGGTACAATAGTTATTAAATAGTTAATAACTATTTAATAACTACCTAGCTAAAATAAATACAAATTTACCTGTAAAATAAATCATAACCTAAGTTACAATTACACCTAACACTACACTATCATTAAATTAACTAAATAAATGAATCCTATATAAAACTAAAGACTTACCTGTAAAATAAACCCTAATATAGCTGCAATATAACTAATAGTTACATTGTAGCTATTTTAGCATTTATATTTATTTTACAGGCAACTTTGTATTCATTTTAACTAGGTAAAATTGCTATTAAATAGATATTGACTATTTAATAGCTACCTAGTTAAAATAATTACAAAATTACCTGTAAAATAAATCCTAACCTAAGTTACAATTAAACCTAACACTACACTATCATTAAATAAATTAACTACAAGTACCTACAATTAAATACAATTAAAAAAACTAAACTAAAGTACAAAACCCCCCCCACTAAATTACAAAAAATAAAAAAATATTACAAGAATTTTAAACTAATTACACATAATCTAAGCCCCCTAATAAAATAACAAAGCCCCCAAAATAAAAAAAATGCCCTAACCTATACTAAATTACAAAAGTTAACAGCTCTATTACCTTACCAGCCCTGAACAGGGCCCTTTGCGGGGCATGCCCCAAAGAAAACAGCTCTTTTGCCTGTAAAAAAAAAACACAATCCCCCCCCCACATTACAACCCACCACCCACATACCCCTACTCTAACCCAAACCCCCCTTAAATAAACCTAACACTACCCCCCTGAAGATCTCCCTACATTGAGTCGTGTTCACCCAGCCGGGCCGAAGTCTTCATCCGATGGGGCAGAAGAGGACATCCAGACCGGCAGAAGTCTTCATCCAAGCGGGGCAAGAAGAGGTCTTCCATCCATCAGAAAAGTACAAAAAAACAAACAAACACTAAATTAGCAAAAATAATAAAATATTACAATAATTTTAAACTAATTACACCTAATCTAAGCCCCCTACTAGCTATTAATATAGCTACAATATAACTAATAGTTACATTGTAGCTATTTTAGGATTTATATTTATTTTACAGGCAACTTTGTATTTATTTTAACTAGGTACAATAGCTATTAAATAGTTAATAACTATTTAATAACTACCTAGCTAAAATAAATACAAATTTACCTGTAAAATAAACCCTAACCTAAGTTACAATTACACCTAACACTACACTGTCATTAAATTAACTAAATAAATTAATCCTATATAAAACTAAATACGTACCTGTAAAATAAATCCTAATATAGCTACAATATAACTAATAGTTACATTGTAGCTATTTTAGCATTTATATTTATTTTACAGGCAACTTTGTATTTATTTTAACTAGGTACAATAGCTATTAAATAGATATTTACTGTTTAATAGCTACCTAGTTAAAATAATTACAAAATTACCTGTAAAATAAATCCTAACCTAAGTTACTATTAAACCTAACACTACATTATCATTAAATAAATTAACTACAAGTACCTAAAATTAAATACAATGAAATAAACTAAAGTACAAAAAAAACAAACACTAAATTACAAAAAATAAAAAAAATTACAAGAATTTTAAACTAATTACACCTAATCTAAGCCCCCTAATAAAATAAGAAAGCCCCCCAAAATAAAAAAATGCCCTACCCTATACTAAATTACAAAAGTAATCAGCTCTATTACCTTACCAGCCCTTAAAAGGGCCTTTTGCGGGGGCATGCCCCAAAGAAAACAGCTCTTTTGCCTGTAAAAAAAAACACAATACCCCCCCCACATTACAACCCACCACCCACATACCCCTACTCTAACCCAAACCCCCCTTAAATAAACCTAACACTACCCCCTTGAAGATCTCTCTACCGTGTCTTCACCCAGCGGGCCGAAGTCTTCATCCGATCAGGCAGAAGAGGACATCCAGACCGGCAGAAGTCTTCATCCAAGCGGGGCAAGAAGAGGTCTTCCATCCATCAGAAGTCTTGATCCAGGCGGCATCTTCTCTGTTCATCCATCGGGAGCGGAGCGGCAGCATCCTGAAGACATCCCACGCAGAGCATCCTCTTCTTTCTTGATCCGACGACTAGGTGACTGTACCTTTAAGTGACGTCATCCAAGATGGCGTCCCTTGAATTCCGATTGGCTGATAGGATTCTATCAGCCAATCGGAATTAAGGTAGGAAAAATCTGATTGGCTGATTCAATCAGCCAATCAGATTCAAGTTCAATCCGATTGGCTGATGGAATCAGCCAATCAGATTGACCTTGCATTCTATTGGCTGTTCCGATCAGCCAATAGAATGCGAGCTCAATCTGATTGGCTGATTGGATCAGCCAATCGGATTGAACTTGAATATGATTGGCTGATTGAATCAGCCAATCAGATTTTTCCTACCTTAATTCCGATTGGCTGATAGAATCCTATCAGCCAATCGGAATTCAAGGGACGCCATCTTGGATGACGTCACTTAAAGGTACAGTCACCTAGTCGTCGGATCAAGAAAGAAGAGGATGCTCTGCGTGGGATGTCTTCAGGATGCTGCCGCTCCGCTCCGGATGGATGAACAGAGAAGATGCCGCCTGGATCAAGACTTCTGATGGATGGAAGACCTCTTCTTGCCCCGCTTGGATGAAGACTTCTGCCGGTCTGGATGTCCTCTTCTGCCTGATCGGATGAAGACTTCGGCCCGCTGGGTGAAGACACGGTAGAGAGATCTTCAGGGGGGTAGTGTTAGGTTTATTTAAGGGGGGTTTGGGTTAGAGTAGGGGTATGTGGGTGGTGGGTTGTAATGTGGGGGGGGGGTATTGTGTTTTTTTTTACAGGCAAAAGAGCTGTTTTCTTTGGGGCATGCCCCGCAAAAGGCCCTGTTCAGGGCTGGTAAGGTAATAGAGCTGATTACTTTTGTAATTTAGTATAGGGTAGGGCATTTTTTTATTTTGGGGGGCTTTGTTATTTTATTAGGGGGCTTAGATTAGGTGTAATTAGTTTAAAATTCTTGTAATTTTTTTTATTTTTTGTAATTTAGTGTTTGTTTTTTTTGTACTTTAGTTTAGTTTATTTCATTGTATTTAATTGTAGGTACTTGTAGTTAATTTATTTAATGATAGTGTAGTGTTAGGTTTAATAGTAACTTAGGTTAGGATTTATTTTACAGGTAATTTTGTAATTATTTTAACTAGGTAGCTATTAAACAGTAAATATCTATTTAATAGCTATTGTACCTAGTTAAAATAAATACAAAGTTGCCTGTAAAATAAATATAAATGCTAAAATAGCTACAATGTAACTATTAGTTATATTGTAGCTATATTAGGGTTTATTTTACAGGTAAGTATTTAGTTTTATATAGGATTAATTTATTTAGTTAATTTAATGACAGTGTAGTGTTAGGTGTAATTGTAACTTAGGTTAGGGTTTATTTTACAGGTAAATTTGTATTTATTTTAGCTAGGTAGTTATTAAATAGTTATTAACTATTTAATAGCTATTGTACCTAGTTAAAATAAATACAAAGTTGCCTGTAAAATAAATATAAATCCTAAAATAGCTACAATGTAACTATTAGTTATATTGTAGCTATATTAATAGCTAGTAGGGGTCTTAGATTAGGTGTAATTAGTTTAAAATTATTGTAATATTTTATTATTCTTGCTAATTTAGTGTTTGTTTGTTTTTTTGTACTTTTCTGATGGATGGAAGACCTCTTCTTGCCCCGCTTGGATGAAGACTTCTGCCGGTCTGGATGTCCTCTTCTGCCCCATCGGATGAAGACTTCGGCCCGGCTGGGTGAACACGACTCAAGGTAGGGAGATCTTCAGGGGGGTAGTGTTAGGTTTATTTAAGGGGGTTTGGGTTAGAGTAGGGGTATGTGGGTGGTGGGTTGTAATGTGGGGGGGGGGGGATTGTGTTTTTTTTTACAGGCAAAAGAGCTGTTTTCTTTGGGGCATGCCCCGCAAAAGGCCCTGTTCAGGGCTGGTAAGGTAATAGAGCTGCTAACTTTTGTAATTTAGTATAGGGTAGGGCATTTTTTTTTATTTTGGGGGGCTTTGTTATTTTATTAGGGGGCTTAGATTAGGTGTAATTAGTTTAAAATTCTTGTAATATTTTTTTATTTTTTGTAATTTAGTGGGGGGGTTTTTGTACTTTAGTTTAGTTTTTTTAATTGTATTTAATTGTATGTACTTGTAGTTAATTTATTTAATGATAGTGTAGTGTTAGGTTTAATTGTAACTTAGGTTAGGATTTATTTTACAGGTAATTTTGTAATTATTTTAACTAGGTAGCTATTAAATAGTCAATATCTATTTAATAGCTATTGAACCTAGTTAAAATAAATACAAAGTTGCCTGTACAATAAATATAAATGCTAAAATAGCTACAATGTAACTATTAGTTATATTGCAGCTATATTAGGGTTTATTTTACAGGTAAGTCTTTAGTTTTATATAGGATTCATTTATTTAGTTAATTTAATGATAGTGTAGTGTTAGGTGTAATTGTAACTTAGGTTATGATTTATTTTACAGGTAAATTTGTATTTATTTTAGCTAGGTAGTTATTAAATAGTTATTAACTATTTAATAGCTATTGTACCTAGTTAAAATAAATACAAAGATGCCTGTAAAATAAATATAAATCCTAAAATAGCTACAATGTAACTATTAGTTATATTGAAGCTATATTAATAGCTAGTCGGGGGCTTAGATTAGGTGTAATTAGTTTAAAATTATTGTAATATTTTATTATTTTTGGTAATTTAGTGTTTGTTTGTATTTTGGTACTTGTATGATGGATGGAAGACCTCTTCTTGCCCCGCTTGGATGAAGACTTCTGCCGGTCTGGATGTCCTCTTCTGCCCCATCGGATGAAGACTTCGGCCCGGCTGGGTGAACACGACTCAAGGTAGGGAGATCTTCAGGGGGGTAGTGTTAGGTTTATTTAAGGGGGGTTTGGGTTAGAGTAGGGGTATGTGGGTGGTGGGTTGTAATGTGGGGGGGGGGGGATTGTGTTTTTTTTTTACAGGCAAAAGAGCTGTTTTCTTTGGGGCATGCCCCGCAAAGGGCCCTGTTCAGGGCTGGTAAGGTAATAGAGCTGTTAACTTTTGTAATTTAGTATAGGGTAGGGCATTTTTTTTATTTTGGGGGGCTTTGTTATTTTATTAGGGGGCTTAGATTAGGTGTAATTAGTTTAAAATTCTTGTAATATTTTTTTATTTTTTGTAATTTAGTGTTTGGTTTTTTTTGTAATTTAGTGGGGGGTTTTTGTACTTTAGTTTATTTAATTGTAGATAATTGTAGGTACTTGTAGTTAATTTATTTAATGACAGTGTAGTGTTAGGTTTAATTGTAACTTAGGTTAGGATTTATTTTACAGGTAATTTTGTAATTATTTTAACTAGGTAGCTATTAATTAGTCAATAACTATTTAATAGCTTTTGTACCTAGTTAAAATAAATACAAAGTTGCCTGTAAAATAAATATAAATGCTAAAATAGCTACAATGTAACTATTAGTTATATTGCAGCTATCTTAGGGTTTATTTTACAGGTAAGTATTTTGTTTTAAATATGATTCATTTATTTAGTTAATTTAATGATAGTGTAGTGTTAGGTGTAATTGTAACTTAGGTTAGGATTTATTTTACAGGTAAATTTGTATTTATTTTAGCTAGGTAGTTATTAAATAGTTATTAACTATTTAATAACTATTGTACCTAGTTAAAATAAATACAAAGTTGCCTGTAAAATAAAAATAAATCCTAAGATAGCTACAATGTAACTATTAGTTATATTGTAGCTATATTAGGGTTTATTTTACAGGTAAGTCTTTAGTTTTAAATAGGATTCATTTATTTAACTATAGTAAACTTATTTCGTTTTATTTAAATTATATTTAAGTTAGGGGGTGTTAGTGTTAGGGTTAGACTTAGGTTTAGGGGTTAATAACCTTATTATAGTAGCGGCGACGTTGGGGGCGGGAGATTAGGGGTTAATAATTGTAGGTAGGTGGCGGCGATGTTAGGGAGGGCAGATTAGGGGTTAATAAAATGTATTATAGTGTTTGCGAGGCGGGAGTGCGGCAGTTTAGGGGTTAATACATTTATTATAGTTCAGCACTCTTTTCAAAGTAAAATGAGGAGTATCCAAAAAATAAACCTACGTGGCCACAAGAGAGGACAATCTCTAGCATTTATTTATTTAGCGAGACATATTGTTTAAAAAAACAGATACAATATGTCTAAATACTATGGACCAAAAAATGTACATACAAAAGAAAAAATAAACACAAAATTATAATACAAACCTGACCGGTCAGGGGTTAGTGTGAATGCTTGAACATAGTACATATACTGACAAGGAATTACAAAAGGTATACCAATATTACAGCAGATAGCTTAATCTGCTGTTTTTTAACATGTCAGACAGAGATATCTCATTGTATGAACCGTAGAGTAAATGTATTTCATAGGAAGCCTTTGTCAGACTACTACACCCTGCTGCGAACGGCACCTTCAAGTATAAGGTTAATTGCCGGGCAGGTATAAAAATGGGATCTAAGTAGATACTGACATTGCGCCCAAGAAAATATAGTGTAACTATGGGCAGTACATATAAGGCATGTCAATGTCGTGTACATACATTTATATGAGCAGTTATATTAGTGAGACACACTTATTAAACTACTACACCCTGCTGCGTACGGCACCTTATTATATAAGGCTTAATGCCGTGCAGGTATATTGATGGGATCTAAGTAGTTATTAATAATGTATCTCAAAATATGTACATACGTCTGTTAGTAAGCAAGTAGCAAACAGTATAAGCGTAAGCATAGAAAATAGCTCAGCAGGAATGAGTAACGGACAGATAGTAGCATATATTTCTGTTAGTTGCTAGGCAGTCTCGTGCAAGCAGTCTTAAATGCATGAGGATGAAAAGTTCATGATAGGAATGGTAAGCATAAATGCAAAGTAGAAGACTGCATAGTAGTTTTGCATAGTGATGGTGTTATTTAGAGACTTGCAGTTTTACCCTTACACCCGGGTAGCGATATCCAGATCATATAAAGACGTGCCTATTTATCAGGCAAGAGTTATAATAGCATACGACCTGTTTCCTGCACATTCCTGCACATTCCAAGGACTAGTAGATGGTAAAAAGTCCTGTTTGGATCCCCACAGTCATCTTACAGGAGATCCTTCGTTAGCGTTTAGTTTGCAAAGCGTCTATGTTCAGTGGCGTTCACACAGACCACATGTTCCGTGTCGGTTTGTCCAATGCCGACGCGCGTTTCACCCGCTGGGTGTGTCAGGCTTCGTCAGGGCGTAATGACGTAGGGAGCATCTCCTCTCCCTTTTAAGCTTAAGAGAATGCACGCCCCTATTGAAAGACTATAGAGTTCAATAGTGCTAAACAGGATAATTAAAAACATGAGGACTCACTATATAATATTCAGATTCTGATATTGGTAATATTGAAAACATAGCAAGCCTAACTTTTAACCTAAGTGAAAAATATTATAAAGCAAAATATGTACAAAATAAGTCATGATTTGGTCATGCATATTATATGAAAAATACAGAAAAGTTACCAAATAAAATTTACGCCAATAAGGGCCCTAAATTCAAAATACTCAATTGAAAAATTGTATTATATTACAACAGTGTAATACTAATATGAAATTAGTACTCAATTGAGTAATTTATTATATCACTGTATGGTAAACGAATGTCTGAAAACGAGAATGGGATTAAGATGACAACCATGCCTTATAAAAAGCAGGCCATGTCTATCCTGTCATTCAACCCATTGGGTATCTGGGTTTGTAGGATCGTGATCCACCTACATTCCTTCTGGAGGAGGACTTTGTCGTTATCACCCCCTCTGTTATTGGTAATACCTCTGTCAATACCAATGAATGAGAGGGAGTCAGGATTGCAGGCATGAATTTCTTCAAAATGTTTTGCCACATTACTCTTGGGATTTTTATATTTAATGTCATCCCTATGTTCAGTTATCCTGTCCTTTATGGCTCTCCTGGTTTTACCCACGTAAAACCGTGGGCAACTGCAGGAGAGGAGGTAAATAACCCCTTCAGTACTGCATGTAATGTGGTGTTTTAATTTGTATATTTTGCCTGTGTGGGTTGAAAACACTTTAGTTTTTATCATGTATTTGCACGCCACACATCTTCCACAGGGATGATTTCCAGTGGACCTATGTGTGGTAAGCCAATCTGTTTGTTTTTTGAGTGATGTATATTGACTTCTCACGAATTTGTCTCTCAGATTGGGTGCTCTTCTGGCAGTGATTGTGGGGTGATCTCCTACTTCTCTAGATACCCCTTCATCACTCGTTAGAACGTG
The DNA here is from genome assembly GCF_027579735.1 of Bombina bombina. Taxonomy (NCBI): domain Eukaryota; kingdom Metazoa; phylum Chordata; class Amphibia; order Anura; family Bombinatoridae; genus Bombina; species Bombina bombina. The sequence goes on along the minus strand of NC_069504.1, from coordinate 1,097,352,883 downwards.
CCAGTTTTTCTCCAGTATCTTTCTCAGGGTTTTCCAGTGACAATTGTAGTCCGCTATTAGTCTAATTGGACCCTGTTTTGCTTTTTGCTTGGGTATAAGAAGTTGCTCTCGATTAGAATTAGCTGCTTCATTTAGAGCTATATTGACAACTCTTTTAGAGTACCCCCTATTTAAAAAACGTTGGTGCATCTCTTTAGCATGCTCGTAGTATTTTGTTTTAGTGGAGCAGTTACGACGTAGTCTGAGGAACTGCCCCTTAGGTATCCCCTTCTTCAGATGGTCAGGATGATGGCTTGTCGCAAGAAGCAAACTATTAGTTGCAGTAGTTTTGCGAAAGTTCTCAGTAACAATAGAGCCCTGATTGAGGATAATCTTGATATCCAGAAAGGATATTTCCTCCTTACTGCTTTGCAGTGTGAGATAGATATTTTTGTTATTTTTATTCAGAGTTTCTACAAAAGCAGAAAGACTGGTTTCTGAGCCCTCCCATATGAGGAAAATGTCATCCACATATCGAAGCCATATGTGGATGTTTTCCTCAAAGAGAGGGCTTTGGTATACATCTTCCATCTCCCAGGCTCCCAAATGGAGGCAAGCGTATGTGGGGGCACATGTTGCCCCCATGGCTGTCCCCTGCTGTTGAACATACACTTTGTTGTCAAAAAGAAACACATTGTTTGTCAAAATGAACTCCAACAGTTCCATGACAAAATCCGTGTGCTGTTGTGTTTGTGTGCCTCTCATAGCAAGAAAGTGATGGCATGCCTTCAAACCAACATTGTGTGGAATGGATGAATATAGTCCTTCCACATCTAGACAGGCCATGATAGCACCTGGAGGGACTGACAGGTTATCAATTTTTCTCAAGAAGTCTGCCGTGTCCAGGATATAAGATGGTAATGTACTCAAAAATGGCCTAAGAAAGTAATCTACGTAATTGCCTAAATTTTCGGTTAGGCTGCCAATGCCAGCAATTATTGGACGGCCAGGCGGATGGTTAGCATTCTTATGTATTTTAGGAATACAATAGAAGACAGGTGCTATTGGATGCTCAGGGTAAAGATATTTCTGTTCATGAGTAGTGATCAAGCCATCATTCTTTGCTCTTTTCAATATATTAAAAAGTTTAAATTGTAGGGAAGATGTTGGATTAAATGTCAATGCTTTGTAATGCTTCTTATTCAGAAGTTGACGTTTTGCCTCTAGGACGTACATATTTTCATCCCACAGGACTAGGTTTCCACCTTTGTCCGCGGGCTTGATTAGGAACCCTTTTGCCGTGATGAGATCGGTGAGTGCTTTGCGTTCAGGTTTTGTCAGATTATCATCAACAATTCCTGTAAAAGACAATCGATTCACCTCTTTCTCAACTTGTCTTACGAAAATATTGACAGCTGGCACCATTGATAGTTGCAGCATATATTTTGATTTTGCTCTAAAGTTAGAGGTGGTTTTGTTGTAATGAGGAAGATCCTTAATCTGGGTAGAAGCATATTGGCTTCCTTCATTCTCTTCTAATAGGCTTTGTAAGTTTTCTAAAGTGGACTTATCCTCCAAAGTAATGGCGACATCGTCCACTAGGTGTTTGCTTTTGCCCTTCATTAATTGTGACAACACAATTTTTCGGGCAAACAGGTGGAGGTCTTTAATAAAATTGAACTTATCAAGGTTATTCGAGGGGCAGAAAGAAAGGCCTTTTTTAAGTACCTCTATATGAGCGAGGTTTAACTTAAAAGAAGATAGATTTATTATCTGGAGGCCTTCTTCTGCTGATTTTAATATCCCCTGCGTCCCCGGAATCGCTGGGGTCTGCCCCTCACAAAATTCCCCCGATTTTGTTGTTGCCTCCGTTGTCTGGAGGGATATCTCCTCTCTCGTGAGTCTGAATTTTTCCCTCCTCCACCTTCTCTTCCTACCTCCTCTCCTCCTTCCCCTAAAAAATCATGTGATTTTTCTGTAGCTGATCTATGATGGTCTGATTCTACATCAGACACATCTGTGCCAGAGTCATAAGTCCCCCTTACTGCAAGATAGTTGTAAACTTTGTTGTTCTTGTAATCATCATTGTCTCTGGACAGTTTCCTGCCTTTCCTTAGTTTAATGTCATTTTGTAACCTAGCAATCTGATCTTTGATTTCTTCATTAAGTTTTGCAAAGTTATGATTGTTAGAAAAGGTGTTCACTATTTTTAGGCATTCCTCTGCCTGTGTGATTGTCTTGTCCAATCTTTCTTTGTTACGTTTAACCATTTTACCCATGGAGGACTGGAACTCCAGCCTTACAGAGTGCTCCATCATTTTGATGGGTAAAATGGTTAAACGTAACAAAGAAAGATTGGACAAGACAATCACACAGGCAGAGGAATGCCTAAAAATAGTGAACACCTTTTCTAACAATCATAACTTTGCAAAACTTAATGAAGAAATCAAAGATCAGATTGCTAGGTTACAAAATGACATTAAACTAAGGAAAGGCAGGAAACTGTCCAGAGACAATGATGATTACAAGAACAACAAAGTTTACAACTATCTTGCAGTAAGGGGGACTTATGACTCTGGCACAGATGTGTCTGATGTAGAATCAGACCATCATAGATCAGCTACAGAAAAATCACATGATTTTTTAGGGGAAGGAGGAGAGGAGGTAGGAAGAGAAGGTGGAGGAGGGAAAAATTCAGACTCACGAGAGAGGAGATATCCCTCCAGACAACGGAGGCAACAACAAAATCGGGGGGAATTTTGTGAGGGGCAGACCCCAGCGATTCCGGGGACGCAGGGGATATTAAAATCAGCAGAAGAAGGCCTCCAGATAATAAATCTATCTTCTTTTAAGTTAAACCTCGCTCATATAGAGGTACTTAAAAAAGGCCTTTCTTTCTGCCCCTCGAATAACCTTGATAAGTTCAATTTTATTAAAGACCTCCACCTGTTTGCCCGAAAAATTGTGTTGTCACAATTAATGAAGGGCAAAAGCAAACACCTAGTGGACGATGTCGCCATTACTTTGGAGGATAAGTCCACTTTAGAAAACTTACAAAGCCTATTAGAAGAGAATGAAGGAAGCCAATATGCTTCTACCCAGATTAAGGATCTTCCTCATTACAACAAAACCACCTCTAACTTTAGAGCAAAATCAAAATATATGCCGCAACTATCAATGGTGCCAGCTGTCAATATTTTCGTAAGACAAGTTGAGAAAGAGGTGAATCGATTGTCTTTTACAGGAATTGTTGATGATAATCTGACAAAACCTGAACGCAAAGCACTCACCGATCTCATCACGGCAAAAGGGTTCCTAATCAAGCCCGCGGACAAAGGTGGAAACCTAGTCCTGTGGGATGAAAATATGTACGTCCTAGAGGCAAAACATCAACTTCTGAATAAGAAGCATTACAAAGCATTGACATTTAATCCAACATCTTCCCTACAATTTAAACTTTTTAATATATTGAAAAGAGCAAAGAATGATGGCTTGATCACTACTCATGAACAGAAATATCTTTACCCTGAGCATCCAATAGCACCTGTCTTCTATTGTATTCCTAAAATACATAAGAATGCTAACCATCCGCCTGGCCGTCCAATAATTGCTGGCATTGGCAGCCTAACCGAAAATTTAGGCAATTACGTAGATTACTTTCTTAGGCCATTTTTGAGTACATTACCATCTTATATCCTGGACACGGCAGACTTCTTGAGAAAAATTGATAACCTGTCAGTCCCTCCAGGTGCTATCATGGCCTGTCTAGATGTGGAAGGACTATATTCGTCCATTCCACACAATGTTGGTTTGAAGGCATGCCATCACTTTCTTGCTATGAGAGGCACACAAACACAACAGCACACGGATTTTGTCATGGAACTGTTGGAGTTCATTTTGACAAACAATGTGTTTCTTTTTGACAACAAAGTGTATGTTCAACAGCAGGGGACAGCCATGGGGGCAACATGTGCCCCCACATACGCTTGCCTCCATTTGGGAGCCTGGGAGATGGAAGATGTATACCAAAGCCCTCTCTTTGAGGAAAACATCCACATATGGCTTCGATATGTGGATGACATTTTCCTCATATGGGAGGGCTCAGAAACCAGTCTTTCTGCTTTTGTAGAAACTCTGAATAAAAATAACAAAAATATCTATCTCACACTGCAAAGCAGTAAGGAGGAAATATCCTTTCTGGATATCAAGATTATCCTCAATCAGGGCTCTATTGTTACTGAGAACTTTCGCAAAACTACTGCAACTAATAGTTTGCTTCTTGCGACAAGCCATCATCCTGACCATCTGAAGAAGGGGATACCTAAGGGGCAGTTCCTCAGACTACGTCGTAACTGCTCCACTAAAACAAAATACTACGAGCATGCTAAAGAGATGCACCAACGTTTTTTAAATAGGGGGTACTCTAAAAGAGTTGTCAATATAGCTCTAAATGAAGCAGCTAATTCTAATCGAGAGCAACTTCTTATACCCAAGCAAAAAGCAAAACAGGGTCCAATTAGACTAATAGCGGACTACAATTGTCACTGGAAAACCCTGAGAAAGATACTGGAGAAAAACTGGCACGTTCTAACGAGTGATGAAGGGGTATCTAGAGAAGTAGGAGATCACCCCACAATCACTGCCAGAAGAGCACCCAATCTGAGAGACAAATTTGTGAGAAGTCAATATACATCACTCAAAAAACAAACAGATTGGCTTACCACACATAGGTCCACTGGAAATCATCCCTGTGGAAGATGTGTGGCGTGCAAATACATGATAAAAACTAAAGTGTTTTCAACCCACACAGGCAAAATATACAAATTAAAACACCACATTACATGCAGTACTGAAGGGGTTATTTACCTCCTCTCCTGCAGTTGCCCACGGTTTTACGTGGGTAAAACCAGGAGAGCCATAAAGGACAGGATAACTGAACATAGGGATGACATTAAATATAAAAATCCCAAGAGTAATGTGGCAAAACATTTTGAAGAAATTCATGCCTGCAATCCTGACTCCCTCTCATTCATTGGTATTGACAGAGGTATTACCAATAACAGAGGGGGGTGATAACGACAAAGTCCTCCTCCAGAAGGAATGTAGGTGGATCACGATCCTACAAACCCAGATACCCAATGGGTTGAATGACAGGATAGACATGGCCTGCTTTTTATAAGGCATGGTTGTCATCTTAATCCCATTCTCGTTTTCAGACATTCGTTTACCATACAGTGATATAATAAATTACTCAATTGAGTACTAATTTCATATTAGTATTACACTGTTGTAATATAATACAATTTTTCAATTGAGTATTTTGAATTTAGGGCCCTTATTGGCGTAAATTTTATTTGGTAACTTTTCTGTATTTTTCATATAATATGCATGACCAAATCATGACTTATTTTGTACATATTTTGCTTTATAATATTTTTCACTTAGGTTAAAAGTTAGGCTTGCTATGTTTTCAATATTACCAATATCAGAATCTGAATATTATATAGTGAGTCCTCATGTTTTTAATTATCCTGTTTAGCACTATTGAACTCTATAGTCTTTCAATAGGGGCGTGCATTCTCTTAAGCTTAAAAGGGAGAGGAGATGCTCCCTACGTCATTACGCCCTGACGAAGCCTGACACACCCAGCGGGTGAAACGCGCGTCGGCATTGGACAAACCGACACGGAACATGTGGTCTGTGTGAACGCCACTGAACATAGACGCTTTGCAAACTAAACGCTAACGAAGGATCTCCTGTAAGATGACTGTGGGGATCCAAACAGGACTTTTTACCATCTACTAGTCCTTGGAATGTGCAGGAATGTGCAGGAAACAGGTCGTATGCTATTATAACTCTTGCCTGATAAATAGGCACGTCTTTATATGATCTGGATATCGCTACCCGGGTGTAAGGGTAAAACTGCAAGTCTCTAAATAACACCATCACTATGCAAAACTACTATGCAGTCTTCTACTTTGCATTTATGCTTACCATTCCTATCATGAACTTTTCATCCTCATGCATTTAAGACTGCTTGCACGAGACTGCCTAGCAACTAACAGAAATATATGCTACTATCTGTCCGTTACTCATTCCTGCTGAGCTATTTTCTATGCTTACGCTTATACTGTTTGCTACTTGCTTACTAACAGACGTATGTACATATTTTGAGATACATTATTAATAACTACTTAGATCCCATCAATATACCTGCACGGCATTAAGCCTTATATAATAAGGTGCCGTACGCAGCAGGGTGTAGTAGTTTAATAAGTGTGTCTCACTAATATAACTGCTCATATAAATGTATGTACACGACATTGACATGCCTTATATGTACTGCCCATAGTTACACTATATTTTCTTGGGCGCAATGTCAGTATCTACTTAGATCCCATTTTTATACCTGCCCGGCAATTAACCTTATACTTGAAGGTGCCGTTCGCAGCAGGGTGTAGTAGTCTGACAAAGGCTTCCTATGAAATACATTTACTCTACGGTTCATACAATGAGATATCTCTGTCTGACATGTTAAAAAACAGCAGATTAAGCTATCTGCTGTAATATTGGTATACCTTTTGTAATTCCTTGTCAGTATATGTACTATGTTCAAGCATTCACACTAACCCCTGACCGGTCAGGTTTGTATTATAATTTTGTGTTTATTTTTTCTTTTGTATGTACATTTTTTGGTCCATAGTATTTAGACATATTGTATCTGTTTTTTTAAACAATATGTCTCGCTAAATAAATAAATGCTAGAGATTGTCCTCTCTTGTGGCCACGTAGGTTTATTTTTTGGATACTCCTCATTTTACTTTGTTGAGCTAAATAAAATATTTTTTGAAAAGAGTGCTGAATTCCCTGTCTTTCATCCTGATATACCTGGCTCAGGATTTCTTCTCTGTCTTAAACCCATATAATCTATTTTAAGGGTCTGCACCACATTACTGTTATATTTAAGGCCATACCAGTATTTGATTATGAACTGGTGGGTCACTCTATATTAGCTCACAGCAGCTGCGTCCCCTCCGTCATTTCCCCTACATTTATTATAGTGGCGGCGATTTGCGGTCGGCAGATTAGGGGTTAATACTTGTAGTTAGATTGTGGCGACGTTGGGGGGGGCAGATTAGGGGTTAATAACTATAATGTAGGGGTCGGCGGTGTTAGGGACAGCAGATTAGGGGTTAATAGCTATAATGTAGGGCGGCGATATCGGGTCGGCAGATTAGGGGTTAATACTTGTAGTTAGATTGCGGCGACGTTGGGGGGGGCAGATTAGGGGTTAATAACTATAATGTAGGGGTCGGCGGTGTTAGGGACAGCAGATTAGGGGTTAATAGCTATAATGTAGGCGGCGGCGATATCGGGTCGGCAGATTAGGGGTTAATACTTGTAGTTAGATTGCGGCGACGTTGGGGGGGCAGATTAGGGGTTAATAACTATAATGTAGGGGTCGGCGGTGTTAGGGACAGCAGATTAGGGGTTAATAGCTATAATGTAGGCGGCGGCGATATCGGGTCGGCAGATTAGGGGTTAATACTTGTAGTTAGATTGCGGCGACGTTGGGGGAGGCAGATTAGGGGTTAATAACTATAATGTAGGGGTCGGCGGTGTTAGGGACAGCAGATTAGGGGTTAATAGTTATAATGTAGGTGGCGGCGATATCGGGTCGGCAGATTAGGGGTTAATACTTGTAGTTAGATTGCGGCGACGTTGGGGGGGGGCAGATTAGGGGTTAATAACTATAATGTAGGGGTCGGCGGTGTTAGGGACAGCAGATTAGGGGTTAATAGCTATAATGTAGGTTGCGGCGATATCCGATCGGCAGATTAGGGGTTAAATAATGTTATTATAGGGTTTGCGATGTGGGGGGGCCTCGGTTTAGTGGTTCATAGGTAGTTTATGGGTGTTAGTGACTTAGTGTACTAAATGGGTGTTAGTGTACTAAAAACATACCGAATTTCGGAACGGAATAGAACCGAATTCAGCCGAATCTGAATAAATCCGAAACGAATTTATTCGGATCCGAATAAATCCGAAACGAATTTATTCAAATTTTGCCGAATCCGATTCGATCCGAAACGAAATTCGAAAAGTCCGAATCGATCCGAACCGAAAACAAACCGAATTTTTTAGCCGTGCACATGTCTAGTGGAGATCAGTTGCGGGAAGGTCGGACCAGCCGAGCAGTAACACGGAACGATGCTTACCTAATATGCTCAGAGTTGTCCTTTTCACCAGGGGGTCTTCCCCAACATCGCCTATATACTAAGGATCTGACTTTCAACACCATGTATGGGCTTATTCCTAAGGCTACCATCGGATTCACCACGTTTGGCGATACAAATTACATAACTTGGTGTGACAGAGTGTCGCTTGGTCGCAAGCTGTCTCTGACCTATTTTGAGGCAGGCTAAAACAGATGCTGAGCACAGTACCGGGTCTCTCTTTAGTTACCTGACCCTTCACCGTATGCATGAACCATTACTGCTTAGATTTTCTTTTCTTTTTTTCTTTTTTCTATATATGGCACCATTTTATATATTACCTATCTCATGGATGTTATCAGATGAGAGTCAGAGTGTGACAACTTGGTTTATATTTCCCAAAACTTCTCCAGTCCTACTTAGTCAATCTACTACTGGAATCTTCTTTGCCTCCGGTCTGCCTATCTTGGTCTGGCTTAACGGCCACAATTCAGAGTTCCAGCCTGGTGGCACAGAGACGTTGCTCAGCTTCCCGGTCTGGTGTGGGGTAAGAGAGCTCTCACATGGACATTCCACATCACAGTACCCCTCTCACCCAGCCTGAAATTTAATATAGCATGTCTTTTAACATGGACAGCCTGCCCTGGCTATACGGAACTGCCTCACTAATATTTAGCCATAATCTATCAAAGTTATACCTATGTGGAGTATATACAATACTGCTAAAGTGACCCTATGGACTGTACACGATCCTTTACATGCTATGTTATTGTGTCTCTGTAGCGAAGATGACATTATGTTAACGCTGTGCTTGTCCTATCATGAAGTAGGCTAAGCTGACTGCATATGTTGTTTCATGAGTTAATGGACAGTGCACTTAATACAGCCAACTCTTTTATCTCTATACTTTACACTCACAAGTTTGGTTAAAGTTATCGGTTATGTTGTGCATGTCAACCTAAGTTTTGTGTTAGGGGACATGGGATCCTCTGGTACATACTTATCAGTTTGAATTTAATTTTGACCCTTAATGTAGTTGTTTGAGTGAATATGTTAATATCCTGTTTAATAAGCTGTCATATTCTGTTATTTAAAAACTCCACATCGTGCTTATTTTTCATAACATTAAATTTATGGAGTTTGTAACCTGAGATCATCTCTATAATACACTGCCAGTTCCCTTGTTAAGCCTTGAAGGTTGCAGTGAGGTCTGAGGATATGCCCACTTTACAGCTCTGGACATACTAGTTAGGGTGTCACATACAAGTATTAATCCTTTACTATAGCATATTATGGGTTGTTATAGCCTCCTTTCCCTAGGTGCTGTTCATATATGACCTTCTGTTCCTGGATGGTGGGCCCACATCCGGGAGTTAGAGTATTTTGGTTCTTTAGGAGGAGCTATTTAATGGTTTAAGTGACACCCATTTATTTTTACCTGGTTCCGATCTCCTATAGTCTGTTCAGTACCCTGCCCCTCAATAATGCCAAACACTGCTTATTTATACTGGGAACTGTTACCTGTATTTTACTTACCCTTCTTGTTTACCAGATAGCATTAGGTTATCACATACCCAGGTTTAATGATTTGAGCACTATATTTTCAGCATTCTACTCCTAAAATTTAGAGTCTGTACAGTAGATCATCTATAATACCTTACTCAGTTTAACCCACCTTGCAAATTGAATTTAGACAGTCATGTCAAACAGCTGTAGAAGATTATTGATATTGTATTAGCTGTCCTAACCAAACTTTCTTACATGTATAAATATTTGGTGCACACGGATGATAGTCAGACATCTTATCTGCTTAACATATGCAACTCATCACCTCCTACCCCCCCACCCCACATAATAAGCATCCCTTAGCAGGATGATTAAATCAATTAAATATTGGCACCACAGCTCATTTTCTAGTCCTACAGGTACTAAAATGGGACATGCAGTCTTGTATCAAAACGCCCCTTAGATGTCTAGCGCGGGCTGGACCTGCCAAAGCCCTACTATCTCCTAGCCATAATGCCCTCCGCGACTCATGTTACCCATTACAATTGGTGTAGTTCAGTCCTTAGACCTCTCTAATTTGAGTGCAATCACAATCCAGTATACAATCAGCTAACTATCGCATATAACAGCTGACAATTTATGCACTCACGAGTCTTCCACCTAGACCATTAAACTTGAATTACCACCTCCTCCCCCCCCCTCCCTTTTTTACTTAATGTGCCTCCTGTAGTAGGAGGACTAAATAAGCGGTTTCTCTAACCTATACCGCACCCCCAAACTCTCTATAAGTATGCCCTGCTACATAACTGAATTCAACATTTATCCTTCTTTTTTTTCTAATTTAGCAGGATAGTTTGATTGTTTCGCATTTTAAATATGTAGAAATATAAAATTACTATAACTTTAAAAAATAAATAAAACTGAGGTAAATAGCATAAGATCCATGAGTGATCTCCTACATAGTTTGTAGCCCCCTACCATGGTAAAACTCACACTTAGTCAGGGGTCCAAGAGTGGCCCTTTTTATAAGAGGAGAGGCTTAAATCATCACAGGCAAGACTGTATCGTGTTCTTACAAAACTTTTTTATTTTTCTAACCTTATTTACTTTGTTGTTATACCAGTTTATATCACTGTTAACACTTTGCAGCATTTTTACTATATGATGAACCTTGCACTATGTTACTTGTGATGGCAATTATGGAATGTTTTACATATCTTATTTGTATACCAAACTTTACCTCAATAAAAATATTAAAAAAATATATATATATATATATATATATATATTTAGACTAGTTGGTAAGCCTGCCCAGAGGGCAGTCTATGTGTTGTAAATACAAAAAGTAAAAAATAGAACTACAGAAGAAAGTAAACACATTATCCAAAATAAAAATTCAACCTAATCCCTATGAAAATAAAAAAGCCCCCCCCCCAAAATAAAAACACCCCCTAATCTAATGCTAAACTACAAATAGCCCTTAAGTTGTAAGTTAAACAGCACTTTTGCAGTTACAAAAAATTCTAAGTCCCCCCTAACAGTAAAACCCACCACCCACCAAACCCCCCAAAATAAATAAACCTAACACTAAAAAACCTAAATTATCCATTGCCCTGAAAAGGGAATTTGTATGGGCAGTGCCCTTAAAAGGGCATTCTGCTCTTTTGCTGCCCTTAAAAGGACATTCAGCTCTTTTAAGAAGTGCCCATAACCCTAATCTAACCCCCCCCAAAAAAACTAAGTCTAACCCCAAAAAATTAAAAAATGAAAGCTAAATTTAAATCAAGCTAAAATTACAGAAAATAAAAAAATCAAAAATAAAAAACAAAATGATCAAACTTTAAAAAATTAAACCTAATCCCTATGAAAATAAAAAGCCCCCCAAATAAAAACATCCCCAATCTAAGAATAAACTACCAATAGCCCTTAAAAGGGCTTTTTAGAGGGCATTGCCCTAAATAAATCAGCACAAAGCACAAAGTCCCTCCTAACAGCAAAACCCACCACCCACCAAACCCCCCAAAATAAAAAACCTAACACTAAAAAAACTAAACTATCCATTGCCCTGAAAAGGGCATTTGTAAGGGCATTGCCCTTAAAAGGGCATTCAGCTCTTTTGCTGCCCATCCCTAATCTAAAAAACAAACAAACAACATTTAAAAAAAAAAACAAAAAAACCTAAGTCTAACCCCAGGTTGGTACTCACGGTTGCTGAAGTCCGGAGGAGAAGGTCCTCTTCTAGGCGTTAAAGTCTATTTCCAAGCGGCCAACATCTTCTTCCAAGCGGGGACCTCTTCTTTCTTTATCCAGGACATCTGAACTTAAAGGGACAGTCTACACCAGAATTTTTATTGTTTTAAAAGATAGATAATCCCTTTATTACCCATTTCCCAGTTTTGCATAACCAACACAGTAATAATAATATACTTTTAACCTCTGTGATTATCTTGTATCTAAGCCTCTGCAAACTGCCCCTTTTTTCAGTTCTTTTGACAGACTTGCAGTTTAGCCAATCAGTGTCTGCTCCCAGATAACTTCTCGTGCACGAGCACAGTGTTATCTATATGAAATACGTGCACTAACACCCTCTAGTGGTGAAAAACTGTTAAAATGCAATCTGAAAGAGGTGGGCTTCAAGGTCTAAGAAATTAGCATATGAACCTCCTAGGTTAAGCTTTCAACTAAGAATACCAAGAGAACAAAGCAAAATTGGTGATAAAAGTAAATTGGAAAATTGTTTAAAATTACATGCTCTATCTGAATCATGAAAGTTTATTTTGGTCTAGACTGTCCCTTTAAGACCGGCGACCGCGGAACTGATAACCAGCGACCGCAGAGCCATGGAGCATGGAGGATCCTCTTCTTCTGATCCCCACCGTACACTGAATAGTGAATTCAAGGTACGCAATTAAAGATGGCATCCCTTGAATTCCTATTGGCTGATTTGATTCTTCAAATTCAAATCAGCCAATAGGATGAGAGCTAGTGAAATCCTATTGGCTACCAACATTCCTTTGAGGATGCGTGCGCAACTGCTGATGGCGCAATACATTACAAACGCAATTATAGTATAGATATTTTATAGGTACTGGCAGACAGCTGCCAGTACCTAAGATGGTGGACACTAGTTAGAGGGTGAGAGAGTTGTTTGGGAGGGATCAGGGAAGTTGGAGGGTTAGGAAGGATCCTACTGTACAGAAAACATAAAAAAAAAAAAATAAGTAAAAAAAAATGCCCTAAAACTTCATATTGGCAGGCTGTCTGCCAGTACCTAAGATGGTGGTGACCAGTGGGGGTGAGGGAGGGAAGAGAGCTTTTTGGGAGGGTGTTCTGTCGAGAACTCCAATTCGTAAAAAACTCCAATCTGACGTCACTTCCGGTGACTCTTTCATTTTAATATCTGTTTTGCCTCTGTCTGGGGGGCCACCGCAGACCCTTTGGCATACACCCCAAGTAAACCTTGGGGAGTGAGGTTTACAAGGGGGTCTTTGCCCCCCTTGAACCCCCCAGGCGGAGGCAAAATAGATAGTGCAGATAGGCGATTACAGGGCCCGATTGGTTGTGAATCCTGTCACTCAATGGACATGGACCAATCAGATTTATGAAAATACCGGAAGTGACGTAAGATTGGTGTTTTCAACAGATTGGAGTTCTCGACAGAACAAGGGATCAGGGGGTTGGGGGGTAATCTCTACACTAAAGCTAAAATTAACCTTACAAGCTACCTGAATAACCCCATCATTGCCGGGCATAATAGAAGTGTGGTGCACAGCTGCAATTAGTGGCATTCAAATGACCAAAAAGCAATGACAAAGCCACATATGTTTGTTATTTCTGAACAAAGGAGAACCCAGAAAAGTTTTTGCAATCATTTGTGCCATCATTGCACAACCAGTATGTAAATAATTGTGAGAAAGCCAAAGTTTGTGAAAAAGTTTTTTTTTTTTAATATGATCGCATTTGGCAGTGAAATGGTGGCAGGAAATATGGGCCTAGTTTTATATATATATATAGTTTTGACAGGTAAATAAAATAAATTACTTTAAAGGGACATCAAACCCCCAAATTATCTTTCATGATTCAGAAACAGCATACTATTTTAAACAACTTTCCAATTTACTTCTGTTATCTGATTTGCTTCATTCTCTTGGTATCCTTTATTAATGGAGCAGCAATGCACTACTGGTGAACCAATGGCATGAGGCATATATGTACAGCCACCAATCTGCAGCTATTCCTAGGTATTCTTTTCAACAAAGGAAACCAAGAGAATGAAGCAACATTGATAATATAAAGTTGTTTAGAATGTTATGCTCTATCTGAATCATGAAAACTCACATTTTTTTTCTTTCATGATATGGATAGAACATACAAATTAAACCAACTATCTAGTTTACTTCTATTACCTAATTTGTTTCCTTCTCTTGGTATCCTTTGCTGAAAAACATACCTAGGTAGTTCAGGAGCTGCTGATTAGTGGCTGCACATACATGCCTCATGTTATTGTCTCACCCATGTGCATTGTTTCTTCAACAAAGGAGATCAAGAGACTGAAGCAAATTAGATAAAATAAGTACATTGGAAAGTTGTTTGAAATTGTATTCCCTATCTGATTCATTAAAGAAACATTTTGGGTTTCATGTCCCTTTAAGACTTAAACTATATTGACCTACAGCCCCCATGTGTTAAAAAGTTGCCCATTAATGATCTAAGAGAATTGTTAAACATAAGCATGGCATTATGTGGTTGCTTTTAACGCTGAAACATGCCACCTAACTATTGGCAAATATAAATCAGTGTTGCACCTAGCCAGTATTTTAATGATATGACCAGTATTTTAACCACTTGCATTAATCATGGGGATATATATGCTCTCACCCAGAAACAAAAGCTTAAGGCATGATTAAGGGCTTAGTGTTGCCTAAAACAGCGTTTGTCATTTGCGTGCACAGCCAAAAGATTGTCTGCTGCGCATGCAGCTAAACGAATCCACCTGAGCTACATCCAGGTGGATTCCGAAAATTAGACTGCCCTCCGGGCAGGCTTACTGCCTAGTCCTACAATAAAGAACAGTGTGTTTGTTTTCAAACTCTCCCTATCCCTATCTCACCAACACTCTTACCATCTCTAAAAAAGCCTTTAACGATAATACATGGCAAAAAAAACCCAGAATTAATAGAGCATCAATGATGACCGCCAGAACACAAGGGGAGTTGGGAATGCGTGAATAGAGTCCCTGTCAATCTGCAACTATTCACTGCACTCTGGTGTTTTTTACTCTCCTGTAACTCTCTTCTGGTACGTGAATAGAGACCCTGTCAATCTGCAACTATTCACTGCACTCTGGTGTTTTTTACTGTGCTGTAACTCTCTTCTGGTACGTGAATAGAGACCCTGTCAATCTGCAACTATTCACTGCACTCTGGTGTTTTTTACTCTCCTGTAACTCTCTTCTGGTACGTGAATAGAGACCCTGTCAATCTGCAACTATTCACTGCACTCTGGTGTTTTTTACTGTGCTGTAACTCTCTTCTGGTACGTGAATAGAGACCCTGTCAATCTGCAACTATTCACTGCACTCTGGTGTTTTTTACTCTCCTGTAACTCTCTTCTGGTACGTGAATATTTACATAGAGCAAATGATTTTAGTTTGTTAATTTAGTCCTACATCTTTTGTACTGTTATTCAATGTCTTATTTCTAATGGTCATTTAATTGCCATGTGATGTTCAATCCTTCTCAATACTTGCTATTATTCTAAAATGTATAGCTGTCTTATTCCATAGTTTTAACCTCCCCCAAATGTTATTGTCTGTTTACTTAAAGTGATGGTAAACTCTCCACTTTTTAAAATCAGATCTGGAATGTAAGCGCTATTTTAGATGGGGTTTAATTCATAAACTGTAATGAAGATGCGGTATAACATGCTTTTTATTATAGATATGAAATTCAAATACTGCATGCTCCTCCGCCCACTTCAAAAGTAAAATTTTCTGTGAGCTAACAGATTGAATTGTTGTCCAATCAGCGCTCTCCCCATATGGCACTTTTGTTGTAGCTAGAGCATTGATTGGATAGTAATTCAATCATTTAGCTGACAGGAAAATTGACTTTTGAAGTGGGTGGTGTAACGTGGGGTATTTGAATTTCATATCTATATTAATAACTAAGTTATAGCGCATCTTCATTGCACATGATGAATAAAACGCCATCTAAAATAGCGCTTACATTCCAGATCTGATTTTAAAAAGGGGAGAGTTTACCATCACTTTAACATCTCACCCTGACCAGACCAGAATCTAACTTTCCAATTGGCCTTTCCAAATGTCTTTGATTAGCAATCAACTAAATTTACTGGACTCAGCTGACTGCCCTCCCTGCATATATTTCATACGAGTCTGGGATGTGCATTGCTATAACAACATATGTTCACATTTTCAAAGTGCACATTTTATAAGTGAGGCACTAGCAATAGAATTATACAAGAATTGAACAAGGATTGGGCAAGGGGCAAGAAAAAGGCAGGTACTTTTGTAATAATATGTTTGATATACCTTACTGTTTTCTTATGCAATTGCTACTGTAATACTGTGCTTTATGTGTTTAACTGGTTCCCTCTTTTGTAAAAATACCTAATATCTTCTTATTCCTTTTTGCTGCCTTCTGTCTCTATAACAAACTACATTATTCAATTACTCCTTCTCCTTCTCCACCTGCACTGTTCATTAGCCCATCTCTCTTAAACTCACCTTACTTTTGTACTCATGAACTTTACCTATTCCTAAACACTCTCTCTCCCCCCTGCACCTTGTCTCAAAAGCAGTCTCACTACAGCAAATCTTTATCTCATCTCATGTCACTCTCCCTGTTGCTTTTACTAACTGCTGGTGACATCTCCCCTAATCCTGGTCCCTAACAACTGCCTAGCCGTGCACATCCATGTGTACCATCCCACAGACTCAAAAAACAAAACTCTAAAAACCTTACTCACATTCCTCTTGCATCAAAAGCCAGTTCCCCTTTCACTTGTGCACTTTGGAACTCTCGCTCTGTTTGCAACAAACTCACTTCTATACATGACCTCTTTATCTCCCACTCCCTCAACCTTCTGGCCCTAACAGAAACCTGGCTCTCTCCCCTAGACACAGCATCAACTGCTGCTCTGTCACATGGGGGTCTCCACTTCAGCCACACTCCTATTTCTGGTAATAGACAAGGAGGTGGTGTAGGTATTTTACTTTCCTCTCATTGCACCTTTCAACAAATACATCCCATCTCTTCCCTCACATTTTCCTCATTCGAAACCCACATGATTTGCTTATTCTCTCCTCTTTCTATACGTGTTGCAGTCATATACCGTCCTCCTGGCTCCTCAACTCAATTTCTAGATCAATTGGCTGCCTGGCTACCTTATTTGCTTTCCTCAGACACCCCTGCCCTCATTCTCGGTGGCTTCAACATCCCTCTTGACAATCCCACTGCCTCCTCTGCAAAACAACTTCTGCAACTCACTTCCTCTTTCGGTTTGTCACAATGGACTGATTCTACCACTCACAAAGATGGTCACTCCCTTGACCTGATCTTTAGCTATCAATGCACCCTCTCAAACTTCACAAACTCACCCTTTCCTCTTTCTGACCACCATCTCCTTACTTGCAACATATCATCCCTCCCTACAACTCTCCCTCCTTCTGCTCCTCACATCAAACTTCACAGAAGCATTATGTCATTAGATCTACAACAGCTTTCTAATTCCCTCAAACCTCTCCTCTCATCCTTCTCCTCCTTTTCATGCCCTGACCAATCTATCTGCCACTATAATTCCACCCTTACATCCATCCTTGACAATCTCGCCCCTCTTACCATAGCTCGGAAATCAAACACTCATCGTCAGCCCTGGCATACTCCTCTGACACGATACCTACGCAGATGTTCCTGTACTGCTGAGCGGCACTAGAGAAAATCTAGGAGTTCAGCTGATTTTCAACATTACAAATTTATCTTGAACTCCTACTACTCTGCCCTTAATTTCCATAAGCAACAGTACTTCTCTACTTTTATCTCTAATCTTTCTTCAAACCCAAAACGTTTGTTCTCCACTTTAAATACTCTTCTCCGCCCTCCCCCACCTCCTAATACAACTTCTCTGTCAGCTCAAGACTTTGCCAACCACTTCAATAACAAAATCGACTTCATCAGAAATGAAATCAGCTCTCAACATAATTCCATTCTCTCACCCCCTCAAATGCTCTCAATCAACCACAACCCACATAACCTTAAACTTAGCTCATTCTCCCCTGTTACTGAGGAAGAAGTTTCGTCACTTATACTGTGCTCTCACCTCACTACCTGTCCCCTTGACCCTATCCCCTCACAGCTACTCCCCTCCCTCTCTGCCACCCTTACCCCTATACTAACACACACTTTCAACCTCTCCCTCAGCACCAGTATATTTCCCTCATTGCTGAAACATGCACTGGTCATACCTATCCTCAAAAAACCTTCCCTTGATCCTACCTCCCCATCCAACTACCACCCTATTTTCCTCCTCCCTCTTGCATCAAAGCTTCTTGAAAAACTAGCTTATGCACGCCTATCCCATTTCCTTACAATAAACTCCCTCCTTGACCTATTGCAATCTGGATTTCATCCCCATCACTCCACAGAGACAGCAATTGTTAAGGTTACCAACAACCTACTTACAGCAAAATCAAAAGGCCACTTCTCTCTGCTTATCCTCCTTGATCTGTCCGCAGCCTTTGACACTGTTGACCACCCTCTCTTGCTCCAAACCCTCCAATCCTTCGTCATATGTGGCACAGCCCTCTCGTGGCTCTCTTCCTACCTGTCAAACCGTACCTTTAGTGTAGCCTTCTCTGGGGCCTCCTCTGCCCTGTCACCACTTTCTGTTGGAGTACCGCAAGGCTCTGTCCTCGGTCCCCTTCTCTTTTCAATCTACACGTCATCACTAGGTTCCCTAATAAAGTCCCACGGTTTACAATATAATTTGTATGCCGATGACACCCAAATCTACTTCTCTGCACCAGACCTTTCTCCTTTCTTGCTGACCCGTGTCACTAACTGTCTTTTTCACATCTCCAACTGGATGTCCTCTCACTACCTCAAGCTAAATCTCTCCAAAACTGAACTCCTTATTTCCCCCCTGTAAGGTGTATAATCCCACGGGGGGGTGTCAGCGCAGGCCGAAGCCTGGGGCCTAGTGTACCACCTGAGGCATATGTAGATTATCTGATAAGGGCCCCTTAGAATGACTCAGACCACGCAGCATTATGATCGAAAGCCAATTCTGTTTATTGCACAGTGCAAGCCTTTCTTATAGTGACATACAGGGTTAAGGGGATGACACGTTAGGACCGCGTCATCTTACACAGTTATACAGAGCAATTTACAAGGAAAAACTGGAACATGAGTTTCTCATAACAATATTTACAGAGTCATAACAAACTACCATCTGCAGAGACAACCGAGTGTCTAAAGCCTCTTGTTTACATTATCTTATTCTATCTTACTTCTAGGCATTAGGCCAGGGTACATTGGCAAGGCCGAATAGCTAAAGAAACTCATAACATGCATATAATTCTCACTGCATAATACCCCAGTATAATAAAGTCTATTCATTACAAAATGGCTGCGAAGAACAAGATGGCTGCCATCAGGTTCATATTACCCCTAACATACCATCCTTTTATTCTAACAGAATAACATAAAAATAGACGGGCATAGAAAATTAGTAAAGCCTTATATTATGGTAACAGAACTCTATAAGAATACTAAAGAGAAAAATATTCGCATGTCGTGATATACTTTTATAGGCTAATTGTCACTGCATATAGGTACAGTCCCTCCAATACCTTCCATCTATCCTCCAGCCCTCCCAAAACTACCGGTCTACCAGCACAGAGACCCAACCAGCCCCCCATCTACCCCCAAACAACGCTGCATCTTCTATCTCTCCACCTGCATTGCTAGCACCCCCCCAATATGTCCAACAGTTCCTTTTCCACAGTAAAGCATGAGATAGCAACAGCACAACTGTCTCTAGGTGGCCTCTGAATACTTTAAGAACAGTCTTTGTCCATTTGAGAGCGCTGCACCTTGACACTTTGCTATAATACAGTTCTCCAACAGTTCATTTGCAGTAGGGGTGCTTATCCACGGTTCTTCCGCAGGGAGATACTGGAAATCTGATGGTTTGTTCATGGGGTAGACAAGGCAACCAGTGGATACCCATGGCAAGCAGACACTCGAGTCACAGGGAGTCTAGGAAGCAAACAGAAACAGTACAGGATGAGTACACACCGCAATACAATCACAATTATGTCCAAATAAAACGTCACTTTCATCCTATGTCATTTAAAATCAAACAAAACATTGTTGATATATAATACAACCTAAATACATTGACATTTCTCAGAGAATAATTTACAACTTCTCTATACACTTTTAAATGATACTTCATGAATACTACGCAAGTGAAAACCTGTCAGACTTCCTCAAGGGCCTGAATGTTTATGCTAAAACGTATGCTAAGGCCTGCCCTGTAGTAAGAATGGAAAAAAGAAAACAGTCAATGAAAATAAATGAATTTCTTTACAATATCACTTTGAACTTCTAAAAATAAAAGAACCTTGTGTTGCTTTATTCTGGATGGCTGCTATCTATAATGCTTATAATTCTCCAACCTAAATTCTCTCACACTCCTATATGAGGAAAGCATACAAACAGAACATCATTTAAAACTACAAGCTCTTTTAAAGGTAAACACATCTTTATGGTAAGAATTACTCTCTTTGACAAACATCAGGAATGACCAAATTCACTTTGCAGATACCATACTAATTAAAAAAAGGGAAAAATACCTTTGCTTTCATAAACTATAATTATGCTATTCCCTGAAACATTTCTCTGTATATTTACTATAAACTTCTAGCTTAGACGTGTCCTCCTTATGTTCTAAAGGGTGAAGGGTCTAAAATATTATGCTATGTTGCAGCATTTTCCTTGAACATATTTTCTTATACTCAGTGGGCCCTTCAATAGGGTACAATACTGCAAAGTTCACAGTTACCTTTATCTAAAAAGTTACTATGTTAAGCACATAAACTACAATGTGCACTAATACCAATGAAGCATATGATTTCTTAGACCAAATATGATCAATAAAAATAAAACAAATACAAGAAAATACAAAACAAGCAATATAAGGAATGGAGTTAAAACAATACTCCCCTAATTTAATTGGTTGATCCTGTAACAGCATAACAGGACTTCCATATCGAGCACAGTCCAGAGAAGGATAGTCTTTATGTCCTGAAGACACACATCAGAGAAAACAGTCATGGATTACCCAGAGTCCAGTTCTGGGGCTGGTACCAGCATGCAAAGCAAAGAATGGATCCAAAGATAGTTCAGTAACTTTTTTTTTACTGCAGTATGATGGTTAAAACAAGCTTGACAAAAGGTCTTTCATCTTTATCTTTTCTTTCTTTAAAGGTTTACTTGCTTTCAATCTTTAATCTTTTGAAGAGTGCACTTATGGAATTTTGCCTGTACAGATTTTACCTAAATATGGAAACTCAAAAATAATTCAGTTAGTGTGTTTCAATCTCTGAAGACAGCATACTCTCATCCTGCAAATACAAATATAGTGTTAAGAACCACATAGAAAAATAAAACATTTTAGGCATCTGAAATAAACACAATAACATTGTACGAGGAGATTCAAAACATTTTAGGTTCACCTCCTAAAAATAATCACCTCCATTACATAAAGATATTCATCAATACTCATCAATACTTCCCCCATGCTTGCGTAAAACATCTCATGTGACACGCAAACACAAGATAACAAGAAACTAAACGATAAATCATGCACTCCACTCATGCAGAGACAATTCTCAATAGCAAGCAAAATGAAATACACTTCACAATTCAATATGCTGTCCACAAAAGAGAAAAACATAACAAACAATGAAAACCAATCGTTCTTGTCTTACACAAAACGAAACATTAGCTGCTGACACAAATTTCAAACAACCACAATTAACTTAGAATGCAACACATATTCTGACATTCGCTGAAATGCAACACACTCAGAACATGACAAACAATTAAAAACATCCACTATGTACAAAACTTTAATATCACACAAAGAAAGCAACCACAGCAGATGCCCAAGAAACTTAAGTTGCAGATTGCACAAATAAAATTGCGCTTATTTGGGAAAGATCAGATAACCACAGTAGCCACTGTTAAAGGGACATTCTAGGATAAATGAAAATTCATTATTCAGATAGGACTTTTAATTTTAACCAACCTTCCTAGATTAAACCAAACATAGGTAGGCTCATATGCTAATTTTTTAAACCCTTGAGGACTGCCTCTTATCACAGGCTGTATAAATCTCATTACAACACCAAGAGACAGAATACACATAAGCCATATAAATAAAACCAAAACTGTGAACAGATAAATTAGCTAGTTATATAAATGCAGTAGAATCAGATAAACTGTGCATCATTTGTTTTAGGGGTGTTTATTTCTAGACACCTTATAGACCACGGCTTAACTGTTAAGCAGCAATCAAAGTCATTGCAATAATAGTGGTAGACTAGTTAATAACCAAATAACTATATATTTTAAAGTGTCACTGAAATCACTTCATTAAATAATATCTCATTTATTTATTGAACGCAGTGGGGGTTATTTTAAATAACAAAGAGTTATATCTGTGAGATACAGTTTGACAGCCACAGAAATAAAATTATCATTTTTTAAGCTATATTCTATGACAGAATATAATATAAATACTTGTTTCTTTGTAGTGAGCAATTTATAGTTATCATTTTTTATAAAATAGAACACCAGTACTGCCGCTTTAAATGTACAGTGCAAATTGTTCTCTCTGTAACAAAGCCAAACACAAGAGAGAAACTTATTTTCTTTTTTTTTTTTTTAAAGAAAACCAAAACATGCACAGTGTTATCAGTCTTTCTCAAGGATAGTGAGGCAAGCTCAAAGTTTCATTTCTACTTAAAGGAGAAACACTGTTTACTGCTTAAAAATATAAAATTCACACTAAAACTTGATAAATGCTAATTAGTTTAACCACAACAAAATTATTGGATTTAATATTGTGTATAATTTGATATTCCCCATTCTGCAGCTCTCCAGCCAAATATAACAACCGCATATAACACACAAAAAAATAAGCTTTCTGAAAAAGAAATACTAATACAATTTCCCCTTTAAATTAATCCCAATGATCCTTATAATAAAAAAATGTATACTGACGTTCATTAAATAGCCTAAACAAGCATAAGCAGCATAAGAACGCACTCACAGTGGGATGCAGGCTAATTAAAGGGACATTTTAACCAAACGCAAACATAATCTTTAATTGAAACTGCTAACACAGTGAAATATACTAGTGTTAGGCTTACAGTAAACCTCATCGTCTTTTATGTAAATATTCCCTTAAATTCTCAGATGTTATACCAGTTTTCCTGTATCCCTTTAAATATTTTCTCTCCTGTTTTTCTGGTTTTTTTTTTTCTTTTCTGTCCTCTAGTCTCACGGATCCCTACACTAAAATTGTAGACAACTTATCACTTCAGTTTGCATTACAGAGAGAATTAAGTTATGCTGCAAAAAAATATCTGCTATCTGAACAGCAAATTTAAAATAAATATATACAAAGAAAGGTCTCTAAAAATATATTTAGCAAACTACTAATACAGGGTTATTGCACTGGTTCTTTAAATAATAAAATGACAATTTTCTATTGCTCCATCTACGCACTGAGCTCTGATTTTCCAGACAAATATAAGATAATATGCCGCTTGTATAACAAGTCATGGACAATACATTAATAGCAACACCTTGTTACAGTGAACCGTCCCTTTAAGGACTAACCATTCATCACGTAAATTACATATGTATATCCTAACCATAATTTAGGCTGCTTGTATGATTTACCACACCAATTTCACCTCTGTACTGTAGCATGACCTGCAGATTAATTAACTTGCAACAAAAACGGACGCACTTTTAAATAAACTTTCAATTACAGCTTATAACTATATGTCAT
This sequence comes from Bombina bombina, assembly GCF_027579735.1. Lineage (NCBI taxonomy): Eukaryota > Metazoa > Chordata > Amphibia > Anura > Bombinatoridae > Bombina > Bombina bombina. The sequence continues at coordinate 1,097,329,073 of NC_069504.1, read as the reverse complement.
TGGGTGCACCAACTCTGTGCACAGACCTTACAAATACAACCTACGTTAACCCATTAATCATACCAGAAACAGTTTCATATTTACCAGAGCGTGACAAAAAATCACACACACCATCGCACTTTCAAAGCCACTTTCAAAGCCGTTACTTCACTTGCAAAAACAATATCATATCTTTACATGCCGAACAACAATTATCACTTAAAACTAAAACTGCATATGAATACCACATACTTAAAACATGCTGGTGACTTTGAAATACAGTTACATAAAATAACATTACCAAATATCTTCTAAAAACGTCTGATTTCCCAGCAGAGAAACAGAAGGAAACATTATTACGATACAGACACACAAGTTCATTTCATCTCGCATACCAAAGATTCACTCCCTTTTTTCCTTTCTCAGAAAAGCATCTAATTTCTAGCGTACGACATACATATATATATATATATATATATATATATATAAAAAACACTAGATTAACTTTTCACCATGTCCACAATGTATATTTTTTTTTCTTTCCGATTCCACGCAAAATGGCCATTTTTTGCCTGGAGTGGGATAATCATTTTCAAATAATACATTCTGTTTTTTGGTTTAAAGCAAATCTGTTACACTCATACCACAGTGAGAACCTACAGACCATCACACATTATGCATCTCAATATACAAAATTTCATTTTTGTTACTGCAAGCAAACAAAAAAAATCTTACAAACGGAGACAGGATTTCTTTTCTCTCTTTTTTTTTTTTTTTTTCTTCTGAGCTATGTGCGCGCTCAGTGGTGGCCCCCCTTCTTTGCCTGCTACATTCTTTAACACAGAGATTTCTCTATTTATCAAACAGCAGTACTTACTGACAGTGTTTTAAAAAAATATTTCTGTCTTTTGCAGAAACTATTAACTCTTCTTTTCTTTTACCTTATACATGTAATTTTCTCTGTGCAATCTTATCTATGAGCAGTTCCCCTTTCTCAATACAATAATAGCCACAATAATAACATGCACAGCCACTTAATATTTTCTACGCACAGCATAATTTTATATAGCAGCACCACACAAATAACCAAAGCAAAGCAAGCATCAGATATCAACATGAGCTTCAGGTGGGTAGCAAAACTCTATTATGGGAATGAATATGGGAAACTTCAACACACGTGAGACTTACTCACTTCACTGCCAAGTTCGCCCGGAGTAGCTTATCTTAAAAGCTCCCGTCAACTGGCATACATATATTACTTGCGCGCTTATCACCGACAGGACTCACAATACCTGTCGTGTCCCAGCACAGGACTGATTACCTGTCTGGAGGGGTATCACAACTGCCGGCAGGACTATAACCTCTGCAAACCTGTGCTTCAACCACAGGAACCCCTTTAACCTTATATCATTATCATATACTACACCTTTTTTTTTTTCTTTTTTTTTAAAAAAAACACAAACAACTAAATTTAGGTTCAGATTCACAGAAGGAAAGCATGGTAAAAGCACTCATACTTACGCACTGCGAATCCCACAAACTGCCACCAAGAATTGTAAGGTGTATAATCCCACGGGGGGGTGTCAGCGCAGGCCGAAGCCTGGGGCCTAGTGTACCACCTGAGGCATATGTAGATTATCTGATAAGGGCCCCTTAGAATGACTCAGACCACGCAGCATTATGATCGAAAGCCAATTCTGTTTATTGCACAGTGCAAGCCTTTCTTATAGTGACATACAGGGTTAAGGGGATGACACGTTAGGACCGCGTCATCTTACACAGTTATACAGAGCAATTTACAAGGAAAAACTGGAACATGAGTTTCTCATAACAATATTTACAGAGTCATAACAAACTACCATCTGCAGAGACAACCAAGTGTCTAAAGCCTCTTGTTTACATTATCTTATTCTATCTTACTTCTAGGCATTAGGCCAGGGTACATTGGCAAGGCCGAATAGCTAAAGAAACTCATAACATGCATATAATTCTCACTGCATAATACCCCAGTATAATAAAGTCTATTCATTACAAAATGGCTGCGAGGAACAAGATGGCTGCGAAGAACAAGATGGCTGCCATCAGGTTCATATTACCCCTAACACCCCCCTTCTTCTAAATTCTCCACCCCCAATCTCTCTATAACTGTCGACAACTCCATCATTACCCCTACCCCGCATGCCCGATGTCTCGGGGTCACATTTGACTCAGATCTTTCTTTCACTCCTCACATTCAAGCATTGGCTAAAGCCTGCCGCTTACACCTTAAAAACATCTCTAAATTTTAGACACTTCCTTACACAAGACACAACTAAGATTTTAATTCACTCTCTTATTCTCTCCCGCCTCGATTACTGCAGCTCTGTCCTCTCTGGTCTTCCCACCGGTCTTCCCACCTACCGCCTAGCTCCTTTACAATCCATAGTGAATGCCTCTGCCAGACTCATCTTCCTTACACGTTGCTCTTCATCTGCTGCACCTTTACAGGACTTCTCCAGACTGGCGCCCATCCTTTGGAACTCTCTGCCTCGCTCCACAAGACTCTCTTCTAGTTTTAAAAGCTTCTAGTGCTCCCTAAAGACTCTACTGTTCAGGAATGCATACAACCTACGCTAACCTTTCTTTATACCAGTTCCTCTCCTCCATTGCTATCCCCTGAACCCCCTTAGCATGTAAGCCTAAGAGCTGTTTGTTGATCACCTTCTCAAGAGCTGACTACAACAGTGCAACTCTTGGCAGGGCCCTCTACCCATTTGATCCCTATAATTGTTTGGTTGTACTCCGTCTTTGTTAATAGCGCTGCAGAATCTGTTGGCGCTCTACAAATAACCGATAATAATGCCCAATTTTATATTATTGATGGAGTATTTAATCTATTGAACAATCAAAAACAAATACTTTAGAAAGATTATAGTGAAAATACAGGCCCCAAAACAGAAACTCAATGCAACAAAAGTGAATATACCTGTGATCACTGACACACAAGTTAGATCATTGAAACAAAATTGAGTACACCTGTGATTTTCAATCAGTCTAATTGCACAAACATGGTTATAAATGACCAGTGAACACCAGAGCTTTCTCAATTTTGGACATATGGGCTGTTTCTATCTACATGTCTGCATCATGATTCCACATTAGTACCACTAATCAGAGCCGCAGTGGCCGTCCTCCTAAAATGACGCCACGAACAGTGCGCTACTTGCACAATCTAGCTCTGAAACAGACGAGCAAGTGCTTCAGACTTGGCTCAGGGGTTATCAATGGAAATTGGAATTTCTGTCACAGCTTAGACAGTGTGTAGGACATAGCATAATGTCAACCTCTATGGATGGCATCCAAGAAAAAAAAAACTTTTCTTAACAGCATGAAAAGAAGCCTGATGAATATTGGGAGCACATTCTTTGATCAGATGAGACCAAGATAAATTTGTCGGCTCATATGGGGTCCAGCCTAATCAAATCATGTATATTTAAAAAACTGTCTTTAAAAGGACATAAAACAGGTTGAGATCTGTGCATATCCCAAAATGGTTAATTAATTAAAAATAATTTGCATATAAAAACATTTCTGCCAATTTTTTTTAAATAATTTTCAAAAATAAGAAAAAAGAATTACATAGCTAAGCTGCCTGGAGCAGCCAACTCCACCCCCTAATCAGTGTTTAGACACAGGAATTGTATTTCAACTGAGTTCACAGCTTCTAGACATGCCCCAGCAGATAATCCCTATTCACTTTTGCATTTTAACAAAACAACAATAGCTATAGATACAGCCATAGAAGGAAATGTATGGGGGGAGTTAGAGCTTTACAATTCAGAAACTAAAAAGAAAGGGTTAAAGTGAATGTCAATTTTGATGCTACAGTGCCCGGTTTTTAAAAATTCAATTAAAAACAGGGGCACTTTAATTCATCAAAATTTACATTTCACTCCTGTTGAGAAAAAAAACTTACCTTTTAATCTTCACAGCAGCTCCAGCTTCCTCCGCCCGTTGGAAAGCCTCTTCCTGGGTCTAAAATGAGGAATCCGGCTTCCTCCAATCACAGCGTTGAATCAGACACTGATTCCCCCGGGGAGGAAGCCGTGATTGGAGGATGACCTATCCATCATTTCTGACGTCAGAAATGGCTTGCAACGATCGGAGGAAGCTGGAGCTGCTGTGAAGATTAAAAGGTAAGTTTTTTGTCTCAACAGGAGTGAAATGTAAATTTTGATGAATTAAAGTGCCCCTGTTTTTAATCGAATTTTTAAAAACCGGGAACTTAAGCATCAAAATTGACATTCACTTTAATGGTGAGGCACTGCAGTATAAATTTGCAGGTAAAGTAATTAAAGTACATATTATTATATTTTGTCTCTATCCCAACTTGTTTTATGTCCCTTTAAGCAATAAACAGTAAACAATTATATGAGCTTGTAGGGAGATCAGATCTCCTTATCTTATCTCTTTCTGTATAGTGAAGACCAATACTTATGGCCCGATGTTGTAAGCATTGTCACAACAGCGCTATGTTATCAAGGGACCTGCATGGCAATCAATATTGCTGGTGAAATGTTATAAAGGGCCGCAATCAGTGTTTGAAGGCAGAGTTGTACTTTATTTCACTGTGGGAGGCGATGCTTCTGTGACACTGGCAGAATATTAAATGCATTATAGACACTTGCTGAAAGGGGTAATGTAAATGATACTTTTAGACGGTATTGAATAGCAATACAATGTGCGTGTCAACCAATCCTCAACCTCTTTTGTTACAATACAATAGTGAAACTGGGAAATAAATAATAATCCTATATGAGCTAGTGGATTGTGGGTATATTGTATATATACTATGTCACAATGTATGTATTATACTGTTACTTATTTGTAATTTGGTCATTTTTTTTACTTTACAGGATATGAACCTGCTCCTTTAGTAAAAAATATATGTTAAAGGGATAGTAAAGTCCAAATTAAACTTTCATGATTCAGATAGGGCATGTAATATTAAACAACTTTATAATTTACCTTTATCATCAATTTTGCTTTGTTTTCTTGGTATTCTTAGTTGAAAGCTAAACCTAGGAAGGCTCTGCTCATATGCTAATTTCTAAGCCCTTCAAGGCCGCCTCTTATCTGAATGCATTTGGCAGTTTTTCACAGCTAGAGGGAGTTAGTTCACGTATTTCATATAAATAACATTGTGCTCATGCACATGGAGTTATTTAACCCTTTGAGTGCTAAGCACTTTTCCACCTGGGTGCTAATATTTTCTATGTTTTTTTTTTTTATTTTAATTTTTTAATTTTTTTTGTTAATTTTTTTTTTTTTTTTTTACACACCCCCAAGACTTACACTGTTTGAAAGGTTATGCGATTACCTTTCCAACAGTGGGTCTTGGGGGTCTGTAGCTGCTTAGATGCCTGAGATACAGGCTTCTAAGCAGCATGCCCCCTCCTCCTATACTTAACATTGTTAAGTATAAATAAAGTTGTGCGGTGACGTTATCACGTTATTGCGCGTGACATCACCGCGCATCACGTGAAGCCCCGGCGATGCCTATCACTCTACAGGCACGATCGCCGGGGTATGAGCTGTTAGGAGCCCCCAGATCTCCCTCAAGGTGGGAGAGTGCTCATGATGGCTCTGAGCCGTCATTAGAACCAGAGTGAGAAACTCTGTGACGGCTCAGAGCCGTCACTAGCACTCAAAGAGTTAAAGGTACATGAAACCCAAAAATTTTCTTTCATGATTCAGATAGAGAATACAATTTTAAACAACTTTCTAATTTACTCCTATTATCTAATCTGTTTCATTCTCTTGGTATCATTTGTTGAAGGAGCAGCAATGCACTACTAGTTTCTAACTGAACACATGGGTGAGCCAATCACATTCAATATATATATATATATATATATGCACTTATGCAGCCACCAATCAACAGCTAGAACCTAGTTTCTCTGCTGCTCATGAACTTGCCTAGATAAACCTTTCAGCAAATGATAACGAGAGAAGGAAGCAAATTAAATAATAGAAGTAAATTGAAAAGTTGTTTAAAATTCTATTCTCTATCTGAATCATGAAAGAAAAATGTTGGGTTTCATGTCCCTTTAAGTTAGCACTTATTGCCTGAAATGCAAGTCTGTAAAAAAATCTGAGATAAGGAGGCAGTCAGCAGACTATTAGATACAAGGTAATCACAGAGGTAAAACGTGTATTTCTATAACTGTGTTGGTTTTGCAAAACTGGGGAATAGTAATTAAAGGCATTATCTATCTTTTTAAACAATAACATTTTTGGTGTTTACTATCCCTTTAAATCAAAGTAAAGATAAAAAGAACAACTTACTTGTTTTCTTGCAAAATGAGCACTTAGAAATTCTCAGGGTAACCACTACCCATAAAGACATAAGGAAGCTGACATGCTAAGTTAAGTTGCATTCTGCCTCTTCTGAGCATGAGCAAGAAACTGACTTCCTGTTTCTCTAGCATTCACTTAACCGTAAACTAGTTCATATTATTCTAGAAGAGTTATGATATCAAGCTAGATATGCCTTCCTGTAGGGACTCCAGTGCCCCTGTGGGGCTGTGACAGGAAGTAATTGACCCTAAAGTAAAAAATAAATAAGTAAAAGGTAAAATCCTTTTAAAACATTTATACATATTACAATGAAGTATAAGCCTCTGCTTAGTACTTTGTTTATTACAGCAACAAAACATATTGTTATATGTCCCTTGAAAGGTCATTTAAGACTATTTTAGACACATTTTCTTTTCTTCAGCGTATGGGTGTGTAGGGTTCCTTTTATATTAAACCCCTTGCAGTTAATTATGAGTTATGGAGTATAGGGATATGATTCCCCCTTTCGTACTAACCCTCCCCAGATTCCCTCAAATACATCTGGCCACTACACCATCATAACACCAACCTTAGAAAGGGTGTGTTCCCTGGGGTTGTTAAAAATATGTTTATCTACATTTCTTGTTTCCGTTTCAGCCTGATTTTCTCTCCTATATGATCAACTTCCCTGTGGATACTCATAAAAGTCACACTAATATAGCTACAATCTCTAACCTCATACAGCAAGATTTGTAAAGTAAAAACAATCAAACCAAAAAACAGTCCACACTGAATATAATAATGTCCATATCATTTTTTTTTTATTAGCAATAAACATATCTCATTATGAAAGAAGTAAAAAAATACTCAGTGATTTAGAAAATACATAAAGATGCATCTTGATCATTATACAAATAGTTTTATTACATAATTACATAGCTGTTATTAAAGGCATTCTGCATTAAACTGTGGCGAGAGAATAGATTGACAAGTGTACGTAATCTAATGACAAGAGGCCTATATATGTGAAGTTATCAGCCACCTGCTAACTCCCAGTAGTGCATTGCTGCCATTGAGCCTACCTAGATATGCTTTTTTTCACACAAAAACAAGAGAACATAGCAAATGAAGTAAGTAAAGAGTTGTTCAAAATTGATCGCTCTATCATGAAAAATTAAGGGGCTATTATAGTATTAACACCCGCAAAGAGGTTAAACGCAGTAGAAATACCACATGGGACTCACAGAGGCTAGCACTGATGGTCCTGAGCAAAAAACACTACAGATCCAAACAGCAGCAATAGTTCCACATCTGAGTTGTGCAAATAGCGCTGCTGATTGGATTAAGAGGGTTAAGAGTCATAAAATGAGATGCTCTGATTAGTGCATTCAATTTTTTTTTACAATAATGACTATTTTGACAACAAAGTTAATTTAAGATCACACAAAAACGTTCTTGTGCAACCAATCATGTGAGAGCAGGGGCTGCCAATCACTCCAGACGTATCACTCTAGGGTGATCTTAATCCACCACCACTGAAGTGATTTATTTTACTTCCATTCTTTTTTTCTTTTTTTAATCCAATTTTATTTATACTTAGAAAAGAGGTAAACAAACACGCAACAGATATCAAGCAAAAGTATGATTATAATTTGGAATTCTTAGATCCATATAATTTTAAAACAAACAAGTACAATACCTATGGAATACAAAACTGGTTCCACAGATTACGCATATTGCAACAAAGGACTCCAGTACAATATAATCCTATTTTTTACTCCCAAATCTAAGCATTTTCAATACAACTGAATAGGCCTTTTTAAATTAGAAAAAAAACAAGCACCCAAATGATGTGTACTGTATAAAAGGAAAATCTAATTAAGTGAGTGAAAAACTTTCATTAGATAGTAATATAAAATGTTTAATTAAGTGTAGTAAAAAAACAAAAACACTTTGCAAAATACTTTTATTATTTATTTTGTCTACTTTCCGGTAGTTTAAAGGGACAGTCAAGTCCCAAAAAAACCTTTCATGATTCAAATAGGGCATGTCATTTTAACCCCTTAATGACCGGACCATTTTTCAATTTTCTTACCCTTAATGACAATGGCTATTTTTACATTTCTGCAGTGTTTGCGTTTAGCTGTAATTTTCCTCTTACTCGTTTACTGTACCCACACATATTATATACCGTTTTTCTCGTCATTAAATGGACTTTCTAAAAATACCATTATTTTCATCATATCTTATAATTTACTAAAAAAAAAAATGATAAAATATGAGGAAAAAATGGAAAAAAACACACTTTTTCTAACTTTGACCCCCAAAATCTGTCACACATCTACAATCACCAAAAAACAACCAGGCTAAATAGTTTATAAATTTTGTCCTGAGTTTAGAAATACCCAATGTTTACACGTTCTTTGTTTTTTTGCAATTTATGGGGCAATAAATACAAGTAGCACTTTGCTATTTCCAAACCACTTTTTTTCAAAATGAGCGCTAGTTACTTTGGAACCCTGATATCTGTCAGGAATACCTGAATATCCCTTGACATGTATATATATATTTTTTTTAGAAGACATCCCAAAGTATTGATCTTGGCCCATTTTGGTATATTTCATGCCACCATTTCACTGCCAAATGCGATAAAAAAAAAAAAAAGTTCACTTTTTCACAAATTTTGTCACAAACTTTAGGTTTCCCACTGAAATTATTTACAAACAGCTTCTGCAATTATGGCACAAATGGTTGTAAATGCTTCTCTGGGATCCCCTTTTTCAGAAATAACAGACTTATATGGCTTTGTGGTTGCTTTTTGGTAATTAGAAGGCCGCTAAATGTCGCTGCGCACCACACGTGTTTTATGCCCAGGAGTGAAGGGGTTAATTAGGGAGCTTGTAGGGAGCTTGTAGGGTTAATTTTAGCTTTAGTGTAGTGTAGTAGACAACCCCAAGTATTGATCTAGGCCCATTTTGGTATATTTTATGCCACCATTTCACCGCCAAATGCGAGCAAATAAAAAAAAACTTTACATTTTTCACAATTTTAGGTTTCTCACTGAAATTATTTACAAACAGCTTGTGCTATTATGGCAGAAATTGTTATAAAAGCTTCTCTGGGATCCCCTTTGTTCAGAAATAGCAGACTGCGCACCACACGTGAATTATGCCCAGCAGTGAAGGGGTTAAATTAGGTAGCTTGTAGGGAGCTTGCAGGGTTAATTTTAGAGATCAGCCTCCCACCTGACACATCCCACCCCCTGATCCCTCCCAAACAGCTCTCTTCCCTCCCCCACCCCACAATTGTTCCCGCCATCTTAAGTACTGGCAGAAAGTCTGCCAGTACTAAATAAAAGAGTTTTTTTTTTTTTTTTAAATAAAAATAATAAAATATTTTAGTTGTGATGGACCCCTGCCTTAGCACCAACCTCCCTGATCCCCCCTCCAGCTCTCTAACCCTCTCCCCTACCTAATTACCGCCATCTTGGGTACTGGCAGCTGTCTGCCAGTACCCAGTTTGGCCCCACAAACCAAATTATTTTAATTTTATTTATAACTTTTTTTTTATTATTATTTCTGTAGTGTAGCAGCCCCCCTCCCCCTCCCAGATCCTTTTATATGTAAAAAAAAAAAAATTTACTTTTTTTTCCCCTTCCTTCCTTCATTGGTGTCAGTGTCGCAAATGCGCGCACATGCACGTGCGCCCCCGCGCACACGCTCCCTCCTCCCACCCGGACAACGGCACCATCGGCACCATCACTACCGGTGCAGAGAGGGCCACAGAGTGGCTCTCTCTGCATCGGAGGCTTGTAAAGGGGTATTGCAGGATGCCTCCATATCGAGGCATCACTGCAATACCCTCAGAGCTGCTGGAAGCGATTGTGATCACTTCCAGCACTCTGTTAGACAACTGACGTACCAGGTACGTCTATTGTCATTAACAGTTAGTTTTTGCATGACGTACCTGGTACGTCAGTTGTCATTAAGGGGTTAAACAACTTTCCAATTTACTTTTATCACCAATTTTGCTTTGTTCTCTTGGTATTTTTAGTTGAAAGTTAAACCTAGGAGGTTCATATGCTAATTTCTTAGACCTTGTAGGCCGCCTCAAATCTAAATGCATTTTTACAGTTTTTCACCACTAGAGGGCATTAGTTCATATGTTTCATATAGATAACATTGAGCTCATGCGCGTGAATTTACAGAGGAGTGAGCAATGATTGGCTAAAATGCAAGTCTGTCAAAAGAACTGAAATAAGGGGCAGTCTGCAGAGGTTTAGATACAAGGTAATCACAGAGGTAAAAAGTATATTAATATAACAGTGTTGGTTATGCAAAACTGGGGAATGGATAATAAAGGGATTATCTATCTTTTAAAACAACAACATTTCTGGTGTTGACTGTCCCTTTAACTCTGAAAATTGTAGACTTCCTAATTCCTATTAGAAGTGAAGGTGCAGACTCCAGACCTAGTACTGCTATATTTCACATGGTTATTAGTTGCACACTTAAGTGACTCATAATTAGTCTCAGCACAAAAGAAAACCTAGGTTGTAATATGGTGGCACCCATTGCTTTAAGCACAAATAAATATTACACTATTTAAACTGAATACAGCATTGTATCTAGCATTCATTTACTGTTTAATATCCATTTCAAATAGTAAAAAGATGCACGAAAAACACACAATAACGGTCAGCTAGATTACGAGTTTTGCGGTACGGCTATTAACGCTGAAAAATGGGCCATTACGCTGGAATGGCCAGGAACGCATATTACGAGTCACGGCAGTATAGTTATACCGCAAGCATTTTAGCCTGTAACGCAACATCCATTCTGCACTCAAAAAAATGACGTTTTTGTGTGGGATTTTCTATAGCGCTGGTAGTACAGGTTCTGCGTTCAGGCTAAAAATCTTGCGTTACAGCCTATACCGACACGATCCATACCGCCATCTGAGAACAGTAGTTATGGATTTTGCAAAACAAAAATGTTTCACAAAACTCATAACTAAAATGTTACAAAGTACACTAACACCCATAAACTTCCTATTAACCCCTAAACCGCCACCCTCCCGCATCGCAAATACTATAATAAACTTATTAACCCCTAATTTGCTGCCCACCCACATCGCGACTGTTAAATAAATCTATTAACCCCTAATCTGCCGCACGCCAACGCTAAATATAATTATTGGACTTCCAGTGGGCGGGCTCCGAGTATGGTGGTGTGAAAGAAGAGCTCCTGAGACCAACGCAACTAAATTCCGCCAAATTAGCCCTCAAAGTATCATTGGCTGCTAATAATAGCCCGGAAGCACGGTGGAACTACAGTGCTGCATTTTGAGAGGTATAACAGCAGATACCTCGCCACAGAAGGACCATATACATGCAATCATTATTGCATCCATAAAGCTCCACGTGGCGTAAGCAACGTTTGGCTGGCTCCGACTTTACTAGAGCCTCTAATTGGGACCTGAATCTCTCCATCTACAGTGCAAACTGGATCATCACAGTTGGTGAGTGCATACAGCTCCTTGACACATAGGCACTACGATCCCACACTGTAACTGCGCCACATCTTGGCAGGCAAGCACGGCCAATTTAGCCTTTATCTATAACGCTGACAACTTTGCAGCTTTCAAGTGCTACACAGGGGGTTCCTTCGTCCCTATTTTTACTCTTCTACTTGATAGGAGACCAGGGAATCTGTTAGAGTTAAGGCTAACCCAGAGGGACTTCTGGAAAATTGAGCTGAACATCTGCAGTATAGGACTTGCCCCAAAGTTCTAATGCTTTAAATCACTCCACATACTATCAGAAAATCGGCTTCTGAGCCCCACATAAGACTGAGAGAGGTTTTTGTGCCCTTGCCACTGTGAGCAGACACACTACTATTCACACCCCTCCAATACAGCCTAAACAACAAAGTGGTTGTGGGAAAAACCTGCTACTATATGAACTCACAGGCCTATTTCTCCCTGTGCTTGATAAACATCTGAGGTAACTGCTCTTTGAATGAATGCTTGTTCATGGACAGGTTTCTGACCTCTAACAAAATGTCTCACAGGACCAAAAATCAAGACAAAAAAAAAATAAAGGAGCCTCTGATCCCCTGCCTTCTTCCCCTTCCACCATACCTGCAGCCGCAATTTCAGATACTCAAATAGTATCCACAGAACAGCAGCTGAACTCTTTACTTCTGGCTAAATTAGACAACCTTCAGAAAGGTATGGACACCCTCACATCAGAGGTCAAACAATTTAACTTGAGACTGACTTCAGCAGAACAACGCATATCAGACCTAGAAGACGGACATAACAACTCTACTGTACAAATAAAAAATCTAATTCAACAAAACATCTCCCTTCATCAGAAATGAGATGACTTGGAAAATCGCTCCCGCAGAAACAATGTTAGATTGGTAGGCCTGCCTGAAACAGTCCGTCCTTCTGAATTACTCTACTTTGTAGAGCACTCCCTACCCAATTTGCTCAAAGTTCCAGCTGAACACATTCCCATGAAAGTGGAAAGAGTGCACAGAGTTGGAAATGATAGGGCATCTGCCTCTGATAAAAATTTACCACCAAGAGGAGTAATGATTAAGTATCTAAACTTTCAGTCTAAGATTCAACTTGTGCAAGCATATAGAGGCCTACAAATGCTCTTATATGACGACAAAAGGCTCTACTTGTTCATGGACTACTCATCGGATGTTCAAAGACGCAGAAAGGAATTCTCACCACTGTGTACCCTACTGCATAAGGAAAATCATCAAGCTACCTTATTGTACCTAGCATGTCTACGCCTTAACACCCCAAAAGGCCCCAAATTCTTTGATTCGCCCATGGAAGCCCAAGATTTATTGGATCAAAATAAAGAGCTCTCACAGCAACCCTCACCCTGCCAGCAAGAGTCTCCTACATGACTTTTGCTGCCAGAACCTACTTCATGTACACTCCATAAAGGGAATAAGGGACCCTTAATCTACCTGAAATGGCATGGACCTCATTAAGGTCGTATGTTAAATTTTGTATTTTATGGTTTGTTGCTTAATGCTTTATGGAAATGTTATGTTATTGCTGTGAGACCCATTAACCTTGTAAACATAATTTCAATGTTTGCTCGCCTCTATTGGATAGTAATTTTTGCCCCCTCCCTTATACCACCCTATAGCGTATGTCAGTAACTCCTAATATCCTAAAATGACAGTAAAAATCCTGTCCTGGAATATAGGGGGGATAAATTCCCCTATTATACGGAAATCTGTCTTAGACCACCTGAAAAAGTCATGTGCAGACATCATCAGCTTACAAGAGACCCACCTTAATGAAATTGAACACACCAAACTTAAAGCATAATGTATAGGGGAGGTGATTGCTGCCCCCCTACAACAGCTCTAGTAGGGGTGTAGCAATACTCTTTCATAAAAAATTCCAATATCAATTAGACACTAAGATTGTTGATCCTAAGGGGAGGTTTATCATTGTAAAGTTTAAATGGCAAGATAATTGGTACAGAAAGCGTTGAAAGTGGCGGCGCTGTGTCACCTCCAGGGTACCAAGCTGCCCACGTCCTCTGAGTCAACCTTGTTGCTTTCACCTCCAAAATAAAAGAGCTCACAATAGAGTAGCAGATTTCAGACAATGTGGTAGGTGCATAAACTGGTTATACTCACAAGATTTCAGTTAAAATAAGCCTTTTATTAAAATCATCACAAAGGTGTCTTCAGGTGCAGCTTCAGGTTATATTTAAAATACAGCTTATTTTAAATAAAACCTGAAGCTGCACCTGAAGACCTGAAGGATTTCAGAAGCTCTTATCCTACTGGCTGATTTGAATTTGAAGAATCAAGTCAGCCAATAGGAATGCAAGGTACGCCATTTTGAAACGGCTACCTTGCATTCAACTTCAGTCTACGGCGGTGACCGTATGAAGAGGATGCTCCGCACAGGATGTCTTCACTGCCCAGGATAGCTCCGCTCTGTGCCCCTGGGATGAAGATAAGAGACGTCCCCGAGATGGATTAAGGTGTCGCCGCCTGGATGAAGACTTCTCGCCGCCTGGATGAAGATGGATGTTCGGACTTCAGGAACCCTGAGTTGAATGTATGGGGTTAGTGTTAGGTTTCTTTTAAAAAAATTTGGGTGTTTTTTTTTTTTTTTTTAGATTAGGGCTTTGGGCACTTATAAAAGAGCTGAATGCCCTTTTAAAGGCAATGCCCATACAAATGCCCCTTTAAGGGCAATGTGTAGCTTAGGACTTTTTAGGGTTAGGTTTTTTATTTTAGGGGGTTGGTTGGGTGGCTTTACTTTAAGCGGGAGCTTTTTTTAAGGTAAAAGAGCAGTTTAACTTAGGACAATGCCCTACAAAAGGCCATTTTAAGGGCTATTGGTAGTTTATTGTAGGTTAGGGGTGTTTTTATTTTGGGGGTGCTTTTTATTTTTATAGGGCTATTAGATTAGGTGTAATTGTTTTTATTTTTGATAATTTTGTTTATTAATTTTTGTAAGCTTAGAGTTTTTTTATTTTTCGTAATTTAGTGTTTATTATTTTTTGTAATTTTAGATTTTTTAAATTTTTTCATAGTGTTTTTTAGATTTTTTAATTGGTAGTTTTTTTTAATTTTATTAGAATAATTATGTTAAGTTAATTTATAGATAAGATATTTATATTGTAATTTTAATTTAAAGTTAGGGGGGTGTTAGGTTTAGGGGTTAATAGTTTAATTTAGTGTTTTGCGATGTGGGAAGTCCGGTGGTTTAGGGGTTAATATGTTTAGTTTAGTAGTTATGATGTGGGGGGCCGGAGGTTTAGGGGTTAATAACTTTTATTAGTGTTGGCGATATCGGGGAGCGGCGGAATAGAGGTTAATAATTTTTATTAGTGTCAGCGATGTTGGGGAGTGGCGGAATAGGGGTTAATAATTTGTATTAGTCTCAGCGATGTCGGGGAGCGGTGGAATAGGGGTTAATCATTTTTATTAGTGTCAGCGATGTCGGGAAACTGCGGAATAGGGTTTAATAACTTTATTTTGTGTCGAAGATGTCGGGCAGTGGTGGACTAGGGGTGCTTAGACTAGGGGTTTATGTTAGGGTGTTAGGTTTAAACGAAACTTTCTTTTTCCCATACACATCAATGGGGTTGCGTTACAGCGATCTCCATTCCGCAATCGCAGGTGTTAGTTTTTTTTTCTAACACTCTCTCCCCTTGATGTCTATGGGGGAAAGCGTGCACGAGCACGTAAAGTCAGCCCTTGGCTTTTGAGCGGTATGGAGCTTAACGCACAGCATAAGGAGGCTTTTCAGTAACTTGTAATGGCAGTGATATGGAGAGTGCAATAACGCAATTTTTTTGGCGTTAGTTTTGTATCCTGTTTAGCGCTAAACTCATAATCTAGGTGTGTGTTTTCTAATGGACTATAATGGCCTATGAAGTACCACATAATACACAATAAACACTCTTCTAACAGGTTGGGTTAGACTCCACAAATATTTGTCTGCAATGCAGATCTAGAAGCAAAAAACTAAAGTGTTTATTCATAACTGATTAATATAAACTAGGTTTGCACAGTGTATACTTATTTCTATGAAGGTTTATTTATGACTAACTTAAGTTATTAGTATCACAGTTTCTTTAAAGGGACAGTCTAATTGAAAAAAATATCCTTGTTTAAAAAGTTAAAGCCTTCATTACCCATTCCCATTAGTGCTGGTTCATGCATAACTCCACAGGAGTGAGCAGAATGTTATCTATATGGCACACATGAACTAGGCCTGTCTGGCTGTGAAAAGCTAATAAAATGCACTAAGATAAGAGGCGGCCTGCAGGGCTTAGAAACGGGAAGAGATTTAGAGGTTATAAAGTATATTAATATATGAAGGTTGGTTGTGCAAAGCTGGGGAATGGGTAGTAAATGAGTTACTAAACAATAAAAAAGTAGTCTGACAAGAGCCTGCTGTACAGACGAGTTACACAAAGCCGTGAACAGCCGTTGCCTTCCTGAGCAATCGCTCACTCAAAGGGGAGTTAGGTCTCATAGCGTCTCTTTCAATCAAAAGGCATCTGTTGGAGAACAAGAAAAAGCAAATAGATTAGCTAAAATATAACTAAACACAGCAAATGATATTGCAAACGTAACTAGCAGCTCACACACACACATTTGTGTAAAATATAGGAGCCAGAAATGTGCGATCATCCACTTAAAGGGCCACAAAAGTCAAAATTAAAGTTTCATGATTCAGATAATGCATGACATCTAAAAAATCCAATATAGTTCCATTAACAAAATGTGCAAATACTTTTTATATGCACACTTTCTGAGGCCACATCTCCTACTGAGCACATGCAAAAGTGTACTGTATATACATACAGTGTATGCATTTTGTGATTGGCTGATGGCTGTCACATGATACTGGGTGAGGGGAAATTAACTTTGAAATGTGACAGAACATATTCTAGTTCTCATTTCAAATTCAAAATAGGTGCCATTGCATTGTTTTTATATTGTGTATTTTTCAGTTATTTCATTCTACTGTATTCAGTGGTCCTTTAATTTGTAGGCATGTGTGGGTCTATTTTTTTGCGTGTGCATATGTATTAATTGTTCCAACAAGAGAAGCCCTTATCCCAGAAACAAACAACTATCCCAATAGTGATTTTTCTAGAGGAGAACGTTCCTCAAGTATATAAGTTTGATCCCATTTATTATTATTATCGGTTATTTGTAGAGCGCCAACAGATTCAGTAGCACTATAAACATAGGCAGTATACAAGGTAACATTCAAATGGGTAGAATTCTAAAAAGGAATGCCCAGCCCTGCGATACCATTCAATGCCCCATCTGAGAAAGAGTACAAATCTGGACATATATTTTTGCCTTCTATAGGCCTCATCAGAAAGGTGCAGCCTATACATCGCTGTACACGTTACCAAGGCATTGCTTGTTCCTTCGCTAGTGTGACTCTTGTCATGATAAAGTAAATTATGATGTCTAGGGTTTGGTATAGATAGATAAAGCAGAACAAAACCAAAATCAAACTCACAAGGCTTAAATATTAGTTTCATATTGCTATATAGCAGTGATGGCAAACCTTGGCACTCCAGATGTTTCAGAACTACATTTCCCATGATGTTTGACTGGACTGCAGAGTACCTAAGCATCATGGGAAATGTAGTTCTGAAACATCTGGGATGCCAAGGTCGCCATCACTGCTATATAATTACAGAATATATATCTATGTTTGTATCTCCAATTCAAAATCACACCAACTCAAAAGATACCATGTTACAAACACCCTTGCATGCACACGCACACATGCACAGTACATATAATATAATCATACACACCACATTAGACTGATCTTATAGCATAGAAGCATAGATTGTTATATTACACATTACATACATGAGTTGTATTTTCTGTTCTATAGGTTTATAAATTCAGACTTCAAGTGATAAAGTTGCTTAATAATTTTTTTTGCAATACCTGGCTAAATTCTGGTGACATTTAGAGTTGCTTTGTATTGCTGCATGGATTAGTACCTGATTGAAGAGATCTCTCTGTAAAATATTAAAAATAAAATATTGGAATCATTTTGCAACCATTTTGTGCAGTGTCACATTACGCTGAAATTGAACACATGGGTTTAAACTACATTTTTGTTTGAGAAAGCCATGCAGTTATTTGCTGAGGTTTTGTATATGAATTCATTTAAAGGGATAGTCTAGTTAAAATTAAACTTTCATGATTTAGATAGAGCATGCATTTTTAAGAAATATTCTAATTTACTTCGATTAACACATTTAGACACCAATCAGCAAGCGCTACCCAGGTGCTAAACCAAAAATGGGCCAGCTCCTAAGCTTACTTTGCTGATTTTTCAAATAAAGTTACCAAGAGAACGAAGAAAATTTGATAATAGGAGTAAATATAAAAGTTGCTTAAAATTGCATGCTCTATCTGAATTATGAAAGTTTAATTTTGACTAGACTATCCCTTTAAGGCACCGTCTGTATTCATCTGCATTTATAGTATTTTTCTAAAATTCACCCACATCCCAAGTGTCAACGTAATACTGATCGCGTCATCGGAAAACTGCTCTGTAAGGGCGAGATTGCATATGCGGCATCGCCCGCAAAAGCCAGTGACGCTAGTTTTTAGTCCAGTATTGCTATCACATATATGGGTGCCGCATATAAATGAGGCACGTATATTTCAGTCGTCACCCGCTAATTTTACTCCAATGAACTAACATAGAACCTCGTCGCAAGTTGGTATTATATATTAAGCCCAAGGCGAAAAAAGGAGAAATTGTACTCCTTTTTCACCTCGCCACACATAGGCAGGCGCAGCAAGCCTTGAGCTGAATATATAAGTACTGTAACTCGATGAAAGTTCTAACACTTAACGCATGCGCAATATCTACCTGTCAACCATCACCCCCCCACCGTAATAACTAAATAAAATGTATTAACCCCTAATCCGAGAATCCTCCGCATCGCCTTTGCCCTGGATGAAGATAGAAAAGGTCCCCGCGCTGGATGAAGATGTCGCCGGCTAAAAGAAGACCTTAACCACCTGGAGGAAGACCACCTCCGCCGGACTTCAGGAACGGTGAGTACCTATTTGGGGGTTAGATTTAGGCTTTTTTTTTATTTTTTGCGTGGGTTTTTTTTAGATTATGGATTTTTTTATTTTAATTGGCTGCAAAAGAGTTGATCACCCTTTTAAGGGCAATGCCCATACAAATGCCCCTTTAGGGGCAATGGGTAGCTTAGTTTTTTTTAGTGTTAGGTTTTTTATTTTGGGGGGTTTGGTGGATGGGGGGGTTTACTGTTAGTGGGGGGTAGTATTTTCTTTTATGTAAAAGAGCTGTTTAACTTAGGGCAATGCCCTACAAAAGGCCATGTTAAGGGCTATTGGTAGTTTAGTGTTAGATTAGGGGGTGCTTTTATTTTTA
Source organism: Bombina bombina (assembly GCF_027579735.1). Taxonomy (NCBI): domain Eukaryota; kingdom Metazoa; phylum Chordata; class Amphibia; order Anura; family Bombinatoridae; genus Bombina; species Bombina bombina. The sequence continues at coordinate 1,097,309,813 of NC_069504.1, read as the reverse complement.
TAGGGGTATTAGATTAGGTTTAAATTTTTTATTTTTGATCATTTTGTTTATTTTTTTTTCCTGTAATTTTAGACTTTTTATTTCTTGTAATTTTTTATTTATTTTAATTTAATCTTAGGTTGTAATGTAATATTTTTATTTTATGTAATTAGGGTTAATTTAGGGGGTGTTAGGTAGTGTAATTAGGTTTATTGTGTTGTGGGGGGTTGGCGGTTTAGGGGTTAATAGTGTACTTAGGTTTATTGCGTTGTGGGGGTTTAACAGTTTAGGAGTTAATAGTGTAATTAGGTTTATTACGTTGTGGGGTGTTGGCAGTTTAGGGGTTAATAATGTAATTAGATACTTTGCGATGTGGGGAGACTAGGGGTTTATACATGTATTAGGTAGATTGCGATGTGGGTGAATGGTGGTTTAGGGGTTAATAGTTTTATTATTAGTTCCAATTTGGGGGTATGGCGGGTATAGGGGTCTTGACATGTCGGGTTTATTTTTGGGAGGCGTGTTAGACTTTTACGGCCGATGTAAAAAAACATAATTTATGCTTACCTGATAAATTTATTTCTCTTGTAGTGTATCCAGTCCACGGATCATCCATTACTTGTGGGATATTCTCCTTCCCAACAGGAAGTTGCAAGAGGATCACCCACTTAGAGCTGCTATACAGCTCCTCCCCTCACTGCCATATCCAGTCATTCGACCGAAACAAGCCGAGAAAGGAGAAACCATAGGGTGCAGTGGTGACTGTAGTTTAATTAAAATTTAGACCTGCCTGAAAAGGACAGGGCGGGCCGTGGACTGGATACACTACAAGAGAAATAAATTTATCAGGTAAGCATAAATTATGTTTTCTCTTGTTAAGTGTATCCAGTCCACGGATCATCCATTACTTGTGGGATACCAATACCAAAGCTAAAGTACACAGATGATGGGAGGGACAAGGCAGGGACTTAAACGGAAGGAACCACTGCCTGTAGAACCTTTCTCCCAAAAACAGCCTCCGAAGAAGCAAAAGTATCAAATTTGTAAAATTTGGAAAAAGTATGAAGGGAAGACCAAGTTGCAGCCTTGCAAATCTGTTCAACAGAGGCCTCATTTTTAAAGGCCCAGGTGGAAGCCACAGCTCTAGTAGAATGAGCTGTAATCCTTTCAGGAGGCTGCTGTCCAGCAGTCTCATAGGCTAAACGGATTATACTCCGAAGCCAAAAAGAAAGAGAGGTTGCCGAGGCCTTCTGACCTCTCCTCTGTCCAGAGTAAACAACAAACAGGTTAGATGTTTGGCGAAAATCTTTAGTAGCCTGTAAGTAAAACTTCAAGGCACGGACTACGTCTAGATTATGCAAAAGACGTTCCTTCTTGAAGAAAGATTAGGACATAATGATGGAACACCTTAGGTAAAAACCCAGGTTTTGTACGCAGAACAACTTTATCTGAATGAAAGATCAGATAAGGAGAATCACAATGTAAGGCAGATAACTCAGAGACTCTTCGAGCCGAGGAAATAGCCATCAGAAAAAGAACTTTCCATGAAAGAAGTTTGATATCAATAGAATGAAGGGGTTCAAACGGAACCCCTTGAAGATCTTTAAGAACCAAGTTTAAGCTCCATGGAGGAGCAACAGGTTGAAACACAGGCTTAATTCTAACTAAAGCCTGACAAAATGCCTGAATGTCTGGAACTTCTGACAGACGCTTGTGTAAAAGAATAGACAGAGCAGAAATCTGTCCCTTTAAAGAACTAGCTGATAATCCTTTGTCCAAACCCTCTTGGAGGAAGGACAATATCCTAGGAATCCTAACCCTACTCCATGAGTAATTCTTGGATTCACACCAATGAAGATATTTACGCCATATCTTGTGGTAAATTTTCCTGGTGACAGGCTTTCGTGCTTTCGTGCCTGTATTAAGGTATCAATTACTGACAAGGAGAAGCCACGCTTTGATAGGATCAAGCGTTCAATCTCCATGCAGTCAGTCTCAGAGAAAGTAGATTCGGATGATTGAAAGGACCTTGTATTAGAAGGTCTTGTCTCAGAGACAGAGTCCATGGTGGAAAGGATGACATGTCCACTAGGTCTGCATACCAGGTCCTGCGTGGCCACGCAGGCGCTATCAATATCACCGATGCTCTTTCCTGTTTGATTTTGGCAATCAGACGAGGGAGCAGAGGAAACGGTGGAAACACATAAGCCAGGTTGAAGAACCAAGGCGCTGCTAGAGCATCTATCAGTGCCGCTTCTGGGTCCCTGGACCTGGATCCGTAACAAGGAAGCTTGGCGTTTTGGCGAGACGCCATGAGATCCAATTCTGGTTTGCCCCAACGGAGAACCAATTGAGCAAACACCTCCGGATGGAGTTCCCATTCCCCCGGATGAAAAGTCTGACGACTTAGAAAATCCGCCTCCCAGTTCTGATCGCTGACAGGTGGCAAGAGTGAGTCTCTGCCCAGCGAATTATCATCGCTAGGGAACTCCTGGTTCCCCCTTGATGGTTGATGTAAGCCACAGTCGTGATGTTGTCCGACTGAAATCTGATGAACCTCAGTGTTGCTAGCTGAGGCCAAGCCAGAAGAGCATTGAATATTGCTCTTAACTCCAGAATATTTATTGGGAGGAGTTTCTCCTCCTGAGTCCATGAACCCTGAGCCTTCAGGGAGTTCCAGACTGCACCCCAACCTAGAAGGCTGGCATCTGTTGTTACAATTGTCCAATCTGGTCTGCGAAAGGTCATACCCTTGGAAAGATGGGCCCGAGATAACCACCAGAGAAGAGAATCTCTGGTTTCCTGATCCAGATTTAGTAGAGGGGACAAATCTGTGTAATCCCCATTCCACTGACTAAGCATGCATAATTGCAGCGGTCTGAGATGCAGGCGCGCGAATGGCACTATGTCCATCGCCGCTACCATTAAGCCGATTACTTCCATGCACTGAGCCACCATGGGGCGCGGAATGGAGTGAAGAACATGGCTAGCATTTAGAAGTTTTGATAACCTGGACTCCGTCAGGTAAATTTTTATTTCTACAGAATCTATTAGAGTCCCTAGGAAGGAAACCCTTGTGAGAGGAGATAGAGAACTCTTTTCTTCGTTCACTTTCCACCCATGCGACCTCAGGAATGCCAGAACTATCTCTGTATGAGATTTGGCAATTTGAAAGCTTGACGCCTGTATCAGGATATCGTCCAGGTAAGGAGCCACCGCTATGCCTCACGGTCTTAGGACCACCAGAAGTGAGCCCAGAACCTTTGTAAAAATTATTGGGGCTGTAGCCAACCCAAATGGAAGAGCTACAAATTGGTAATGCCTGTCTAGAAAGGCAAACCTCAGGAACTGATGATGATTCTTGTGAATCGGAATGTGAAGGTAGGCATCATTTAAGTCCACTGTGGTTATGTACTGACCCTCTTGGATCATGGGTAAAATGTTTTTTTTGTTTAGGATCTTTAAATCCAAAATTGGTCTGAAGGTTCCCTCTTTTTTGGGAACCACAAACAGATTTGAATAAAACCCCTGTCCTTGTTCCGTCCGCGGAACTGGATGGATCACTCCCATTACAAGAAGATCTTGTACGCAGCTTAGGAATGCCTCTTTCTTTATCTGGTTTGCAGATAATCTTGAAAGGTGAAATCTCCCTTGTGGAGGAGAAGCTTTGAAGTCCAGAAGATATCCCTGAGATATGATCTCCAACGCCCAGGGATCCTGAACATCTCTTGCCCACGCCTGGGCGAAGAGAGAGAGTCTGCCCCCTACTAGATCCGTTGTCGGATAGGGAGCCGCTCCTTCATGCTGTCTTAGAGGCAGCAGCAGGCTTTCTGGCCTGCTTGCCCTTGTTCCAGGACTGGTTAGGTTTCCAGGCCTGCTTGGATTGAGCAAAAGTTCCCTCTTGTTTTGAAGCAGAGGAAGTTGATGCTGCACCTGCCTTGAAATTTCGAAAGGCACTAAAATTAGACTGTTTGGCCTTTGATTTGGCCCTGTCCTGAGGAAGGGTATGACCCTTACCTCCAGTAATGTCAGCAATAATTTCTTTCAAACCAGCCCGAATAAGGTCTGCCCCTTGAAAGGAATGTTGAGTAATTTAGACTTTGAAGTCACATCAGCTGACCAGGATTTGAGCCATAGCGCCCTACGGGCCTGGATGGCGAATCCGGAATTCTTAGCCGTTAGTTTAGTCAAATCAACAATGGCATCAGAAACAAATGAGTTAGCTAGCTTAAGAGTTCTAAGCTTGTCAACAATTTCAGTCAATGGAGCTGTATGGATGGCCTCTTCCAGGGCCTCAAACCAGAATGCCGCCGCAGCAGTGACAGGCGCAATGCATGCAAGGGGCTGTAAAATAAAACCTTGTTGAATAAACATTTTCTTAAGGTAACCCTCTAATTTTTTATCCATTGGATCTGAAAAAGCACAACTGTCCTCAACCGGGATAGTGGTACGCTTTGCTAAAGTAGAAACTGCTCCCTCCACCTTAGGGACAGTCTGCCATAAGTCCCGTGTAGTGGCATCTATTGGAAAAAAATTTCTAAATATAGGAGGTGGGGAAAAGGGCACACCGGGCCTATCCCACTCCTTACTAATAATTTCTGTAAGCCTTTTAGGTATTGGAAAAACATCAGTACTCACCGGCACTGCATAGTATTTATCCAGCCTACACAATTTCTCTGGCACTGCAATTGTGTCACAGTCATTCAGAGCAGCTAATACCTCCCCAAGCAATACACGGAGGTTCTCAAGCTTAAATTTAAAATTAGAAATCTCTGAATCAGGTCTCCCCGATTCAGAGACGTCACCCACAGACTGAAGCTCTCCGTCCTCAGGTTCTGCATATTGTGACACAGTATCAGACATGGCTCTTACAGCATCTACGCGCTCTGTATCTCGTCTAACCCCAGAGCTATTGCGCTTGCCCCTCAATTCAGGCAATCTGGATAATACCTCTGACAGGGTATTATTCATGATTGCAGCCATGTCCTGCAAAGTAATCGCTATGGGCGTCCCTGATGTACTTGGCGCCATATTAGTGTGCGTCCCTTGAGCGGGAGGCGAAGGGTCCGACACGTGGGGAGAGTTAGTCGGCATAACTTCCCCCTCGACAGACCCCTCTGGTGACAATTCTTTTATAGCTAAAGACTGATCTTTACTGTTTAAGGTGAAATCAATACATTTAGTACACATTCTCCTATGGGGCTCCACCATGGCTTTTAAACATAATGAACAAGTATCCTCTGTTTCAGACATGTTTGTACAGACTAGCAATGAGACTAGCAAGCTTGGAAAACACTTTAAAGCAAATTAACAAGCAATATAAAAAAACGTTACTGTGCCTTTAAGAGAAACAAATTTTGACAAAATTTGAAATAACAGTGAAAAAAGGCAGTTACACTAACAACATTTTTACAGTGTATGTAACAAGTCAGCAGAGCATTGCACCCACTTGCAAATGGATGATTAACCCCCTAATAACAAAAACAGAATAATAAATGACAAAAACGTTTTTTAAACACATTCACAACTGCCACAGTCTACTGTGATTGTTACCCTCCTCAAACACGACTTTGAAGCCTTTTGAGCCCTTCAGAGATGTCCTGTATCATGCAGAGGGAAGCTGAATGTCTCTGTCAGTATTTTTAGCTGCACAGAAAAGCACTAAAATAGGCCCTTCCCACTCATATTGCAACAGTGGAAAGCCTGTTACTAGGCAAAAATCAAGCCAGCCATGTGGAAAAAAAAACTAGGCCCCAATAAGTTTTGTCACCAAACATATATAAAAACGATTAACATGATAGCAAATGTTTTATATTACACTTTTATAAGAGTATGTATCTCTGTTAATAAGCCTGATACCAGTCGCTATCACTGCATTTAAGGCTTAACTTACATTAATCCGGTATCAGCAGCATTTTTCTAGCAAATTCCATCCCTAGAAATATGTTAACTGCACATACCTTATTACAGGAAAACCTGCACGCTATTCCCCCTCTGAAGTTACCTCACTCCTCAGAATATGTGAGAACAGCAAAGGATCTTAGTTACTTCTGCTAAGATCATAGAAATCACAGGCAGATTCTTCTTCTAATGCTGAAACAGTACACTCCGGTACCATTTAAAAATAACAAACTTTTGATTGAAGTTAAAAAACTAACTATAATACACCACTCTCCTCTTACTACGTCCATCTTTGTTGAGAGTTGCAAGAGAATGACTGGATATGGCAGTGAGGGGAGGAGCTATATAGCAGCTCTGCTGTGGGTGATCCTCTTGCAACTTCCTGTTGGGAAGGAGAATATCCCACAAGTAATGGATGATCCGTGGACTGGATACACTTAACAAGAGAAAAATATAGTTTCTAAACTGCCGTAAGTCACTGGTGCCTCCAGAAATGTGTATTTACGCACATTTCTGGACATCCGTTTATCTGACTCAGGTTATGAACTGCTGGTGACGTATATGTGATTCCCCGATGTGCAAAGTGAATTTACGGGCGACACAGGTTTCAGCAGTTGCGCTGAAGCATGCGCCGCATATGTAATCTCGCCCTAAGTATTTTGTAAAAAGCTACAGCTTACAGCACAACCAATAATATACTAAAAGCGCAATCCAGTGTTCTCCCCAAGCCCTTTTTAATGGACCACCCGGCTGATTTTACTGATTTACTGATGTTTACGTGTTTTATTGCACAAATTATCAATAAATACATTTATATTAAATTACACAATTAATTTGTGATTTGGATAGCAGAAAATGTATAAAAATGTATATGTAGAGTATAAACCTTAAGTGAAACGTGCTGCAACTTGTTTTAATACCTGCGCATTGCTACCTCCTATTTCAAGTATCTGGTAACGAATTGGCTGAATCAGGTCTACTGCTTTGTCATAATTGCCATTATCATATTCAACTAGAGCCTTGCACAGTGGATAACCAATCGGATCAATTAGTGCGTGCTGACAGTTCTCACCAGGTGATCTGAAAACAAAATGGCCTGTCTATAAGAGTAGGTATCATATTCAGTATAAATAATATTTTATTTTAATGGTTTCAAGACAAACATATGAATATTATTACTAACTTAGCAACTTCTTGCATAGAATCCATAAGCTGAGCTGTCATCTCATGATCTTTTGAACCCAAGGAAGACATCAGGAAGTGTAAGTCATTGAAAATCAGGACATGGTCCTTAGCGTGCTTATTTGTAATATCGGTAAGTTTGCTCCACCTGTCTCCCACGTTCACACCTGAAAATAAAATTGAACAGAACGTTTAATATTTTGTACCAAGCATGTGATTGGTGCAACACTACAGCTGGGTACCCTGTTGCATATTAGTTAGACTGTGTAGAATGTGTATTCAGAGGTTTGTCCCAGAATGTGGAAGAAGTTGGTCACTTGCGTCATTTGTCTTTTTTTTTTGGAACCGGATTTCATCTTGTGAAAGTGCAACACACTAGGATCTGTGCAAATCCATATCCTAGTGTGTGTAAGAAAAAAATCAGTCTCTAAAAAAGAGACGAATGCCGCAAGTAGCCACCTTTTTCCGCAATGGGAGGCATTGGAGACCTCCAATATTAGTGTTGTAGTATTTTGTCAATTCAAAACCAATATTCATAACTTCTACTTCTACAGAGTCCAGGAAAAAAACAGAATTTATGTTTACCTGATAAATTTCTTTCTCCTACGGTGTATCCGGTCCACGGCTTCATCCTTACTTGTGGGATATTCTCAATCCCTACAGGAAGTGGCAAAGAGAGCACACAGCAGAGCTGTCCATATAGCTCCCCTCAGGCTCCGCCCCCCCAGGTATTCGACCGACGGTTAGGAGAAAAAGGAGAACCATAGGGTGCAGTGGTGACTGTAGTTTACAAAAATTTAAACCTGACTAAATGCCAGGGCGGGCCGTGGACCGGATACACCGTAGGAGAAAGAAATTTATCAGGTAAACATAAATTCTGTTTTCTCCTACATTGGTGTATCCGGTCCACGGCTTCATCCTTACTTGTGGGAACCAATACCAAAGCTTAAGGACACGGATGAAGGGAGGGAACAAGTCAGGTAACCTAAACGGAAGGCACCACTGCTTGTAAAACCTTTCTCCCAAAAATAGCCTCCGAAGAAGCATAAGTATCGAATTTGTAAAATTTGGCAAATGTATGCAGTGAAGACCACGTCGCTACCTTACAGATCTGTTCAACAGAAGCCTCGTTCTTGAAAGCCCATGTGGAAGCCACAGCTCTAGTAGAGTGAGCTGTAATTTGTTCAGGAGGCTGCCGTCCAGCAGTCTCATAAGCCAATCGGATGATGCTTTTCAGCCAGAAGGAAAGAGAGGTAGCAGTTGCTTTCTGACCTCTCCTCTTACCAGAATAAACGACAAACAAGGATGATGTTTGTCTGAAATCTTTTGTTGCTTCTAGATAGTATTTTAAAGCACAAACCACATCTAGATTGTGTAACAGACGTTCCTTTTTTGAAACTGAGAAGGAACAACTATTTCCTGGTTAATATTCCTATTGGAAACCGCCTTTAGAAGAAAACCAGGCTTGGTACGTAAAACGACCTTATCTGTATGAAACACCAGATAGGGTGAATTACACTGCAAAGCAGACAATTCAGAAACTCTTCTAGCAGAAGAAATAGCAACCAAAAACAAAACTTTCCAAGATAATAACTTAATATCTATGGAATGTAAAGGTTCAAACGGAACCCCTTGAAGAACTGAAAGAACTAAATTTAGACTCCATGGAGGAGCCACAGGTCTGTAAACAGGTTTGATCCTAACTAAAGCCTGTACAAACGCTTGAACATCTGGTACTTCTGCCAGACGCTTGTGTAACAGAATAGACAAGGCAGATATCTGTCCCTTTAAGGAACTGGCTGACAATCCTTTCTCCAATCCTTCTTGGAGAAAGGACAATATCCTGGGAATCCTAATTTTACTCCACGAGTAACCCTTGGATTCACACCAACAAAGATATTTCTGCCATATCTTATGGTAAATTTTCCTGGTTACAGGCTTTCTGGCCTGAACCAGAGTATCTATAACAGATTCCGAGAACCAACGCTTAGCTAGAATCAAGCTTTCAATCTCCAAGCAGTCAGCTGCAGAGAAACTAGGTTTGGATGTTCGAATGGACCTTGGACTAGAAGGTCCTGCTGTGACAGACCCTTCTGTCAGGACTGAAGGAGTTAACTGTGTTTAGCTTTAAGAAGCTAATTTCTAAAGACAGGTTTGCTAGCATCAGCTATAATTAAGTTAGTGATAAACATTCCATTGTTTAATCACCTCCAGAGTCAGAATGTTGGTGATAAGGACTCCATTGTGTCTTATGTTTAACTTGTTATCTGCCTAAGTAAAGTAATGTATTCTATTGTATCATGTCAAAGGGCGTGTTCCCTCCATGTAATGTACAACAGTCTTTCAACCCCCATCTGGGGGGTCAGACCTGTATAAATACTAGGCATCTAGCCTTTAATAAATGGCATTCTGTTTTAAACCTGAAAACTGGCTGGGTTGTGAGTTGCTGATTCCCTATGCAGGACATTGTCCCCTGGTATTAACCCTTGGTATCCTGTTGGTACCGTAACAATTGGTGGCAAGCGACGGAATGAACCTTATCGCCCAGAAGAGCAACTACACAAGCCAGTAACCTCAGGAAGAGGGGGATTATTACAATACTGACTAAGATGGAAGGAACCAATGGGCCCAGCATATCAGACAGAACCCCCGAAGAAGCAAGCTTTGATCGGGCGGTTAAAATAAGACTGGCACATTATGGCCCCAACCCATCTGCGGAAATTATCGACCGGGTCATAGCAGCTGTGGAGGCCAACCTACTTCGCCAAAGCGGCGCTGCAGCAGCCCAAGTCACAGCAACCCGAGTGGAAAAGGGAAAAGTAAATTTTGCAGCTTTTAAAAACTTCCTGGAAACAGAAGGAGAGATTGATGGGTACCTTGCGGATTTTGAGAGGCAATGTGCACTACACAAGGTACCCGCAGAGGACTGGGTCACGATATTATCCGGAAAATTATCTGGCCGGGCCAGTGAGGCTTTTCGGGCCATTCCAGATGAGGAAGTCGGGGATTATAATACTGTAAAAGAGGCTTTGCTCTCCAGGTATGCGGTTACACCGGAGGCATACCGGAGGCGGTTCAGAGACACTGTTAAAGTAGCTGGAGATTCCTACCTTGAGTGGGCATGTAAGGTGCACCGCACAGCAGCTCACTGGATAGCAGGGTGCCAAGCCGTATCTGGGGAAGAGGTGCTGCAGCAATTCCTGTTGGAACATTGCTTCGACAAGTTACCCGCAGGAGTTCGAGAGTGGGTTCGGGACCGTAAACCCTCCACCCTGCATGAAGCGGCTCGCTTGGCAGATGAGTATACGGATGCCCGCAAACTGGACACTGCTACCACTAAGCCCCCTGCTAGAGTGGAGTACAGACCCCCAGTCACCCCAGCAGCTGCCAGTTACCAAACCCTGATGCACTGCTATACCACACGGCCTCCGGCCACAAACTACCCTCAGAGAGCCCGGTTCAATTCACGGGGCTACTCACAGCTTATTCGGTGCTTTGGATGTAAGCAACTTGGGCACAAAAGACCAGAGTGTCCCCTAAATGCAGCGAACCAAGCACAGTCCTGGAGAAGACCCGCCGGCGGAATCCCACGTAACCCTCAGCCTGCGGCCCGCTACGTATAGGCGCAAGAATGCTGGGGAATCCTACATGAAGCAGACCTTGTGCAAGCTGCCCGCCGGAATAACCGGCAACTGGTTAAAGTGAATGGGAAGGAGGTCAGTGGTCTACGGGATACTGGTGCTACCACGACCTTGCTTCAAAAGAACTTGGTGTCTGAGAAACAGCACACTGGAGACACTGTGACTGTGAGGGTAGCAGGGGGCGCTGTGTTCCGCCTACCTGTTGCCAGGGTACATTTGGATTGGGGAGTGGGCGCTAGACCTGTGAATGTGGGGGTCATGAAGGATTTACCCGCTGATGTTCTCCTTGGAAATAACTTGGCCCCCCTTGGTTCTGCCTACGCTCCTATGGGTCCCGCCGATGTTAACCCTGTGACTACCCGTGCCCAGATCCGTGCAGCAGAGACTGACCCACCTGCTGCTAAGCCCCAGGACGCTGAGCTCAGTAAATCTCTATCCGCTATTGATACGTGGAAGTCCCGTTACAATGCGCTGATGAAGGAGAAGAGGAGCGCAGAGGAAAAAGCACGTTTAGAACGTGAATCTCTGCTAGACAAGCTGCACCGACAGACTGCAGAAAACACCAGCTTGAGAGTGGAACATGAAACCTTAAAGACAAACTTAACGACACTTGAGGAGAAGCTGACGCTGGCTCATAGTGAGGTGCAGCAACTCAAGGGCACCCTATGTCAGTATGAAGGGATTGTGGATACCTATAAAGAGCAGGTACAGAAAACTCGTAAAGAAGCTGATGGGATTTTGAAGGACTGTTTAGCCCTAGTCTCGGCACTGAGGAAGTTAAACCCTTGTTTGTATGGACAGGAATTCTCTCTCATAACGGGAATACAGATGGATTGTCCTGGCAAACTGACATGCCTACCACCTCCTAGTCCGGTTATCCCCAGGTTGACCCGCAAAAGGGTCAAGCCGGGTCTGCCGGAGTGTTCCACAAGGGGGGAGCTATGTGACAGACCCTTCTGTCAGGACTGAAGGAGTTAACTGTGTTTAGCTTTAAGAAGCTAATTTCTAAAGACAGGTTTGCTGGCATCAGCTATAATTAAGTTAGTGATAAACATTCCATTGTTTAATCACCTCCAGAGTCAGACTGTTGGTGATAAGGACTCCATTGTGTCTTATGTTTAACTTGTTATCTGCCTAAGTAAAGTAATGTATTCTATTGTATCATGTCAAAGGGCGTTTTCCCTCCATGTAATGTACAACAGTCTTTCAACCCCCATCTGGGGGGTCAGACCTGTATAAATACTAGGCATCTAGCCTTTAATAAATGGCATTCTGTTTTAAACCTGAAAACTGGCTGGGTTGTGAGTTGCTGATTCCCTATGCAGGACATTGTCCCCTGGTATTAACCCTTGGTATCCTGTTGGTACCGTAACACCTGCCTTAAAGGTAGCTTCCATGGTGGAGCCGATGACATATTCACCAGGTCTGCATACCAAGTCCTGCATGGCCACGCAGGGGCTATTAGAATTACCAAAGCCTTCTCCTGTTTGATCCTGGCTATTAGCCTGGGGAGAAGAGGAAACAGTGGAAAGACATAAGCCAGGTTGAACGACCAAGGCGCCACTAAGGCATCTATCAATGTCGCCTTCGGATCCCTGGATCTGGACCCGTAACGTGGAACCTTGGAGTTCTGACGTGACGCCATCAGATCCAGATCTGGAAGGCCCCATAGTTGAGTTAACTGGGCAAAAACCTCCGGGTGAAGTTCCCACTCCCCCGGATGGAAAGTCTGACGACTCAGATAATCCGCTTCCCAGTTGTCTACTCCTGGGATGTGAATAGCTGATAGATGGCAGGAGTGATCCTCTGCCCATTTGATGATCCTGGATACCTCCCTCATCGCCAGGGAACTCTTTGTTCCTCCCTGATGATTGATGTACGCCTGAAATCTGATGAATTTGGCCTCCGCTAAGTGAGGCCATGCTTGGAGCGTATTGAATATCGCTCTCAATTCCAAGATATTTATCGGAAGAAGAGATTCTTCCCGAGACCAAAGACCCTGAGCTATCAGGGATTCCCAGACCGCACCCCAGCCTAAGAGGCTGGCATCGGTCGTGACGATGATCCACTCTGGTCTGCGGAAGCTCATTCCCTGAGACAGGTGATTCAGAGACAACCACCAGAGGAGTGAATCTCTGGTTTGCTGATTCATTTGAATTTGGGGAGACAAATCTGCATAATCCCCATTGCACTGTTTGAGCATTCACAGTTGCAGTGGTCTTAAGTGAATTTGAGCAAATGGAACCACGTCCATTGCCACAACCATTAGACCTATTACCTCCATGCACTGCGCTATGGAGGGTTGAGGAATGGATTGCAGAACTCGACAAGTATTTAAAACTTTCAATTTTCTGACTTCCGTCAGAAAGATCTTCATTTCCACTGAGTCTATAATTGTTCCCAGGAAAGGAACCCTTGTGGACGGGGACAGTGAACTCTTTTCTATGTTCACCTTCCACCCGTGAGACCTGAGAAAGGCTAGAACAATATCCGTGTGAGCCTTTGCTTTGTGAAAGGACGACGCTTGAATCAAGATGTCGTCTAGATAAGGTGCTACTGCAATGCCCCTTGGCCTTAGCACTGATAGAAGGGACCCCAGCACCTTTGTGAAAATTCTGGGCGCAGTGGCCAATCCGAAGGGAAGGGCCACAAACTGATAATGTTTGTCCAGAAAGGCGAACCTTAGGAAATGATGGTGATCCTTGTGGATAGGAATATGCAGATACGCATCCTTTAAGTCCACTGTAGTCATGTATTGACCCTCCTGGATCATTGGTAAAATTGTCCGAATGATTTCCATTTTGAATGATGGAACTCTGAGGAATTTGTTTAGGATCTTTAAATCCAGAATTGGTCTGAACGTTCCCTCTTTTTTGGGAACTACAAACAGGTTGGAGTAAAAACCCAGTCCATGTTCTGCTGTCGGAACTGGGTGTATCACTCCCATCTTTGAAAGATCTTCTACGCAAAGTAAGAATGCCCGTCTCTTTATCTGGTCTAAAGACAAGCGAGACATGTGAAACCTTCCCCTTGGAGGAAGGTCCTTGAATTCTAGGAGATACCCCTGAGAAACAATTTCTAGAGCCCAGGGGTCTGGAACATCTCTTGCCCAAGCCTGAGCAAAGAGAGAAAGTCTGCCCCCTACCAGATCCGGTCCCGGATCGGGGGCTATCTCTTCATGCTGTCTTGGTAGCAGCAGCAGGCTTTTTGGCCTATTTCCCCTTGTTCCAGCCTTGCAATGGTTTCCATGCTGGTTTGGGCTGGGATGTGTTACCCTCTTGTCTAGAGGCTGTAGAGCTAGGAGCCGGTCCGTTCCTGAAATTGCGAAAGGAACGAAAATTAGACTTATTTTTAGCTTTGAAAGGTCTATCCTGTGGAAGGGCATGACCCTTTCCCCCAGTGATGTTTGAAATAATCTCTTTCAACTCTGGCCCGAATAGGGTCTTACCCTTGAAAGGAATATTAAGCAATTTTGTTTTGGACGACACGTCCGCCGACCAAGATTTTAGTCAAAGCGCTCTGCGGGCCACTATTGCAAAACCCAAATTTTTCGCCGCTTATTTAGCTAATTGAAAAGCGGCATCTAATATAAAGGAATTAGCCAACTTCAATGCGTGAATTCTGTCCATGACTTCATCATAAGGAGTCTCCTTCTGGAGCAAATTTTCTAGTTCGTCGAACCAAAAAGACGCTGCCGTGGTGAAAGGAATAATGCAAGAAATTGGTTGAAGAAGGAAACCTTGCTGAACAAAAATTTTCTTAAGCAACCCTTCTAATTTTTTATCCATAGGATCTTTGAAAGCGCAACTGTCTTCTATTGGTATAGTCGTGCGCTTAGCTAGCGTTGAAACTGCCCCCTCTACCTTAGGGACCATCTGCCACGCGTCCCTTCTGGGGTCAACAATGGGGAACATTTTCTTAAATATAGGAGGGGGAACAAAAGGCACACCTCGCTTCTCCCACTCCTTATTCACTATATCCGCCACCCTCTTGGGTATCGGAAATGCATCAGTGTGCACTGGGACCTCTAAAAACTTGTCCATTTTGCACAATTTCTCTGGAATCACCAACGGGTCACAATCATCAAGTGTAGCTAGGACCTCCTTAAGTAGGGTGCGGAGATGTTCTAGCTTGAATTTAAATGCTATAGTATCAGGCTCTGCCTGCTGAGAATCAAGATGTCGTCTAGATAAGGTGCTACTGCAATGCCCCTTGGCCTTAGCACTGATAGAAGGGACCCCAGCACCTTTGTGAAAATTCTGGGCGCAGTGGCCAATCCGAAGGGAAGGGCCACAAACTGATAATGTTTATCCAGAAAGGCGAACCTTAGGAAATGATGGTGATCCTTGTGGATAGGAATATGCAGATACGCATCCTTTAAGTCCACTGTAGTCATGTATTGACCCTCCCGGATCATTGGTAAAATTGTCCGAATGATTTCCATTTTGAATGATGGAACTCTGAGGAATTTGTTTAGGATCTTTAAATCCAGAATTGGTCTGAACGTTCCCTCTTTTTTGGGAACTACAAACAGGTTGGAGTAAAAACCCAGTCCTTGTTCTGCTGTTGGAACTGGGTGTATCACTCCCATCTTTGAAAGATCTTCTACGCAAAGTAAGAATGCCCGTCTCTTTATCTGGTCTAAAGACAAGCGAGACATGTGAAACCTTCCCCTTGGAGGAAGGTCCTTGAATTCTAGGAGATACCCCTGAGAAACAATTTCTAGAGCCCAGGGGTCTGGAACATCTCTTGCCCAAGCCTGAGCAAAGAGAGAAAGTCTGCCCCCTACCAGATCCGGTCCCGGATCGGGGGCTATCTCTTCATGCTGTCTTGGTAGCAGCAGCAGGCTTTTTGGCCTATTTCTCCTTGTTCCAGCCTTGCAATGGTTTCCATGCTGGTTTGGGCTGGGATGTGTTACCCTCTTGTCTAGAGGCTGTAGAGCTAGGAGCCGGTCCGTTCCTGAAATTGCGAAAGGAACGAAAATTAGACTTATTTTTAGCTTTGAAAGGTCTATCCTGTGGAAGGGCATGACCCTTTCCCCCAGTGATGTTTGAAATAATCTCTTTCAACTCTGGCCCGAATAGGGTCTTACCCTTGAAAGGAATATTAAGCAATTTTGTTTTGGACGACACGTCCGCCGACCAAGATTTTAGTCAAAGCGCTCTGCGGGCCACTATTGCAAAACCCAAATTTTTCGCCGCTTATTTAGCTAATTGAAAAGCGGCATCTAATATAAAGGAATTAGCCAACTTCAATGCGTGAATTCTGTCCATGACTTCATCATAAGGAGTCTCCTTCTGGAGCAAATTTTCTAGTTCGTCGAACCAAAAAGACGCTGCCGTGGTGACAGGAATAATGCAAGAAATTGGTTGAAGAAGGAAACCTTGCTGAACAAAAATTTTCTTAAGCAACCCTTCTAATTTTTTATCCATAGGATCTTTGAAAGCGCAACTGTCTTCTATTGGTATAGTCGTGCGCTTAGCTAGCGTTGAAACTGCCCCCTCTACCTTAGGGACCATCTGCCACGCGTCCCTTCTGGGGTCAACAATGGGGAACATTTTCTTAAATATAGGAGGGGGAACAAAAGGCACACCTCGCTTCTCCCACTCCTTATTCACTATATCCGCCACCCTCTTGGGTATCGGAAATGCATCAGTGTGCACTGGGACCTCTAAAAACTTGTCCATTTTGCACAATTTCTCTGGAATCACCAACGGGTCACAATCATCAAGTGTAGCTAGGACCTCCTTAAGTAGGGTGCGGAGATGTTCTAGCTTGAATTTAAATGCTATAGTATCAGGCTCTGCCTGCTGAGAATTTTTTCCTGTGTCAGAAATTTCCCCCTCAGACAGGCCCTCCCTCATCGCCAACTCAGATTGATGTGAGGGCACAACAGATAAATTATCCTCTGCGTCTGCTTGCTCATTTTCTGTATTTAAAACTGAGCAATCACGTTTTCTAGGAAAAGCTGGCAGTTTGGATAAAAAAGCTGCTAGAGAATTATCCATTACTGCTGCTAATTGCTGCATAGTAACAGCCATTGGAGCGCTAGATCTACTAGGTATCGCTTGCGCGAGCAAAGCTGGTGTTGACACAGAAGGAGAGGATAGCAAGCTATCCCCACTACACTTCACACATAAGTTTAATGGGGGAACCACCTTGGCCTCTAAACACACAGAACATAGGCTATGAAGGCTCAGACATGTTAGACAGACTTAGGCAGAACTTTAATGCAATAAATATTATTTTTGACAAAACCGTTACTGTCTCTTTAAATAATAAAAGTGCACACTTTATTATTGAAACATCAGAAAAACATCAAAGAAACATCACCACAGTGTCTTAAAGCTTTGACAAGATTGCACACCAATTTTCACGCAAATTAACCCTTAAATGCCCAAACCGGAGCTATGACAGCAATTAACAGGTTAAACACACTACAGTCCCATGCCACAGTCTCTACTGTGGCGTTTACCTTCCTTAGGGGTTATTCAAGTAAGAAATAAGCCTCTCTGAAGTCCCTTCTGAAGCTTCTGGACTCCCCATGTGAAGCTGCATGAACTGCCTAGGGAAAAGTAACTGCGCAATTGAGGCGCGAAAAACATAATTTATGCTTACCTGATAAATTTATTTCTCTTGTAGTGTATCCAGTCCACGGATCATCCATTACTTATGGGATATTAACTCCTCCCCAACAGGAAGTGCAAGAGGATTCACCCAGCAGAGCTGCTATATAGCTCCTCCCCTAACTGCCATTACCAGTCATTCGACCGAAAACATGCAGAGAAAGGAAAACCATAGGGTGCAGTGGTGACTGTAGTTTAATGGAAAAATTACCTGCCTTAAAGTGACAGGGCGGGCCGTGGACTGGATACACTACAAGAGAAATAAATTTATCAGGTAAGCATAAATTATGTTTTCTCTTGTTAAGTGTATCCAGTCCACGGATCATCCATTACTTATGGGATACCAATACCAAAGCTAAAGTACACGGATGACGGGAGGGACAGGCAGGCTCTTTATACGGAAGGAACCACTGCCTGAAGAACCTTTCTCCCAAAAACAGCCTCCGAAGAAGCAAAAGTGTCAAATTTGTAAAATTTGGAAAAAGTATGAAGAGAAGACCAAGTTGCAGCCTTGCAAATCTGTTCAACAGAAGCCTCATTCTTAAAGGCCCAAGTGGAAGCCACAGCTCTAGTAGAATGTGCTGTAATTCTTTCAGGAGGCTGCTGTCCAGCAGTCCCATAGGCTAACCGTATTATGCTACGAAGCCAAAAGGAGAGAGAGGTAGCCGAAGCTTTTTGACCTCTCCTCTGACCAGAATAAACGACAAACAGGGAAGACGTTTGTCGAAAATCCTTAGTTGCCTGTAGATAAAATTTCAGGGCACGGACTACATCTAGATTGTGTAGCAGACGTTCCTTTTTCGAAGAAGGATTAGGACACAAAGATGGAACTACAATCTCTTGATTGATATTCCTGTTAGTGACCACCTTAGGTAGGAACCCAGGTTTAGTACGCAGAACTACCTTGTCTGAATGAAAAATCAGATAAGGAGAATCACAATGTAAGGCAGATAACTCAGAGACTCTTCGAGCCGAGGAAATCGCCATTAAAAACAGAACTTTCCAAGATAACAACTTGATATCAATGGAATGAAGGGGTTCAAACGGAACCCCCTGTAAAACATTAAGAACTAAGTTCAAACTCCATGGTGGAGCAACAGTTTTAAACACAGGCTTGATCCTAGCTAAAGCCTGACAAAAAGCTTGAACGTCCGGAACTTCTGACAGACGTTTGTGTAAAAGAATGGACAGAGCTGAAATCTGTCCCTTTAAGGAACTAGCGGATAAACCCTTTTCTAAACCTTCTTGTAGAAAAGACAATATCCTCGGAATCCTAACCTTACTCCATGAGTAACTCTTGGATTCGCACCAATATAAGTATTTGCGCCATATCTTATGGTAAATCTTTCTGTTAACAGGCTTCCTAGCATGTATTAAGGTATCAATAACTGACTCAGAAAAACCACGTTTTGATAAAATCAAGCGTTCAATTTCCAAGCAGTCAGCTTCAGAGAAATTAGATTTTGATGTTTGAAGGGACCCTGGATCAGAAGGTCCTGTTTCAGAGGTAGCGACCAAGGTGGACAGGATGACATGTCCACTAGATCTGCATACCAAGTCCTGCGTGGCCATGCAGGCGCTATTAGAATCACTGATGCTCTCTCCTGTTTGATTCTGGCAATCAATCGAGGAAGCATCGGGAAGGGTGGAAACACATAAGCCATCCCGAAGGTCCAAGGTGCTGTCAAAGCATCTATCAGAACCGCTCCCGGATCCCTGGATCTGGACCCGTAACGAGGAAGCTTGGCGTTCTGTCGAGACGCCATGAGATCTATCTCTGGTTTGCCCCAACGTCGAAGTATTTGGGCAAAGACCTCCGGATGAAGTTCCCACTCCCCCGGATGAAAAGTCTGACGACTTAAGAAATCCGCCTCCCAGTTCTCCACTCCCGGGATGTGGATTGCTGACAGGTGGCAAGAGTGAGACTCTGCCCAGCGAATTATCTTTGATACTTCCATCATTGCTAGGGAGCTTCTTGTCCCTCCCTGATGGTTGATGTAAGCTACAGTCGTGATGTTGTCCGACTGAAACCTGATGAACCCCCGAGTTGTTAACTGGGGCCAAGCCAGAAGGGCATTGAGAACTGCTCTCAATTCCAGAATGTTTATTGGTAGGAGACTCTCCTCCTGATTCCATTGTCCCTGAGCCTTCGGAGAATTCCAGACAGCGCCCCAACCTAGTAGGCTGGCGTCTGTTGTTACAATTGTCCAGTCCGGCCTGCTGAATGGCATCCCCCTGGACAGATGTGGCCGAGAAAGCCACCATAGAAGAGAATTTCTGGTCTCTTGATCCAGATTCAGAGTAGGGGACAAGTCTGAGTAATCCCCATTCCACTGACTTAGCATGCACAATTGCAGCGGTCTGAGATGTAGGCGTGCAAAGGGTACTATGTCCATTGCTGCTACCATTAAGCCGATCACCTCCATGCATTGAGCTACTGACGGGTGTTGAATGGAATGAAGGACACGGCATGCATTTTGAAGCTTTGTTAACCTGTCTTCTGTCAGGTAAATCTTCATTTCTACAGAATCTATAAGAGTCCCCAAGAAGGGAACTCTTGTGAGTGGAAAGAGAGAACTCTTCTTTTCGTTCACCTTCCATCCATGCGACCTTAGAAATGCCAGTACTAACTCTGTATGAGACTTGGCAGTTTGAAAGCTTGAAGCTTGTATCAGAATGTCGTCTAGGTACGGAGCTACCGCAATTCCTCGCGGTCTTAGTACCGCCAGAAGAGCACCCAGAACCTTTGTGAAGATTCTCGGAGCCGTAGCCAATCCGAATGGAAGAGCTACAAACTGGTAATGCCTGTCTAGAAAGGCAAACCTTAGATACCGGTAATGATCTTTGTGAATCGGTATGTGAAGGTAAGCATCCTTTAAATCCACTGTGGTCATGTACTGACCCTTTTGGATCATGGGTAAAATTGTCCGAATAGTTTCCATTTTGAACGATGGAACTCTTAGGAATTTGTTTAGGATCTTTAAATCCAAGATTGGCCTGAAAGTTCCCTCTTTTTTGGGAACCACAAACAGATTTGAGTAAAACCCTTGTCCTTGTTCCGACCGCGGAACCGGATGGATCACTCCCATTAATAAAAGATCTTGTACGCAGCGTAGAAACGCCTCTTTCTTTATTTGGTTTGTTGACAACCTTGACAGATGAAATCTCCCTCTTGGGGGAGAGAATTTGAAGTCTAGAAGGTATCCCTGAGATATGATCTCTAACGCCCAGGGATCCTGGACATCTCTTGCCCAAGCCTGGGCGAAGAGAGAAAGTCTGCCCCCCACTAGATCCGTTCCCGGATCGGGGGCCCTCGATTCATGCTGTCTTAGGGGCAGCAGCAGGTTTCCTGGCCTGCTTGCCCTTGTTCCAGGACTGGTTAGGTCTCCAGCCTTGTCTGTAGCGAGCAACAGCTCCTTCCTGTTTTGGTGCAGAGGAAGTTGATGCTGCTCCTGCTTTGAAATTACGAAAGGAACGAAAATTAGACTGTCTAGCCTTAGGTTTGGCTCTGTCTTGAGGCAGGGCATGGCCTTTACCTCCTGTAATGTCAGCGATAATTTCTTTCAACCCGGGCCCGAATAAGGTCTGCCCTTTGAAAGGTATATTAAGCAATTTAGATTTAGAAGTAACGTCAGCTGACCAGGATTTTAGCCACAGTGCTCTGCGTGCCTGAATGGCGAATCCGGAATTCTTAGCCGTAAGTTTAGTTAAATGTACTACGGCATCTGAAATAAATGAGTTAGCTAACTTAAGGGCTTTAAGCTTGTGTGTAATCTCATCTAATGGAGCTGATTCAAGTGTCTCTTCCAGAGACTCAAACCAAAATGCTGCTGCAGCCGTGACAGGCGCAATGCATGCAAGAGGTTGCAATATAAAACCTTGTTGAACAAACATTTTCTTAAGGTAACCCTCTAACTTTTTATCCATTGGATATGAAAAGGCACAGCTATCCTCCACCGGGATAGTGGTACGCTTAGCTAAAGTAGAAACTGCTCCCTCCACCTTAGGGACCGTTTGCCATAAGTCCCGTGTGGTGGCGTCTATTGGAAACATCTTTCTAAATATCGGAGGGGGTGAGAACGGCACACCGGGTCTATCCCACTCCTTAGTAACAATTTCAGTAAGTCTCTTAGGTATAGGAAAAACGTCAGTACTCGCCGGTACCGCAAAATATTTATCCAACCTACACATTTTCTCTGGTATTGCAACTGTGTTACAATCATTCAGAGCCGCTAACACCTCCCCTAGTAATACACTGAGGTTTTCCAGCTTAAATTTAAAATTTGAAATATCTGAATCCAGTTTGTTTGGATCAGAACCGTCACCCGCAGAATGAAGCTCTCCGTCCTCATGTTCTGCAAATTGTGACGCAGTGTCTGACATGGCCCTAATATTATCAGCGCACTCTGTTCTCACCCCAGAGTGATCACGCTTACCTCTTAGTTCTGGTAATTTAGCCAAAACTTCAGTCATAACAGTAGCCATATCCTGTAATGTGATTTGTAATGGCCGCCCAGATGTACTCGGCGCTACAATATCACGCACCTCCCGAGCGGGAGATGCAGGTACTGACACGTGAGGCGAGTTAGTCGGCATAACTCTCCCCTCGTTGTTTGGTGAAATATGTTCAATTTGTACAGATTGACTTTTATTTAAAGTAGCATCAATACAGTTAGTACATAAATTTCTATTGGGCTCCACTTTGGCTTTAGCACATATAGCACAGATATCTTCCTCTGAATCAGACATGTTTAACACACTAGCAAATAAACTAGCAACTTGGAAATACTTTTCAAGTAATTTACTATAATATGAAAACGTACTGTGCCTATAAGAAGCACAGAAAAAGTTATGATAGTTGAAAATTAATAAACTGAAAAGTTATAGCATCAAATCTTTGTAAAAAACACAATTTTAGCAAAGGATTGCTCCCATTAGCAAAGGATAACTAACCCTGATAGCAGAAAAAAAATACAGAAATAAACGTTTTTTTATCACAGTCAACTACAATCTCACAGCTCTGCTGTGAGTGATTACCTCCCTCAAAACAAGTTTTGAAGACCCCTGAGTTCTGTAGAGATGAACCGGATCATGCAGGGAAGACAATAAACTTCTGACTGAATTTTTTGATATGTAGCAAAAGCACCAAAAAAGGCCCCTCCCCCTCACACATAACAGTGAGAGAGATCAGTAAACTGTCATAAATTAAATAAAACGACTGCCAAGTGGAAAAAAATAGTGCCCAAAACTTTTTTCACCCAGTACCTCAGAAAATTAAACGATTTTACATGCCAGCAAAAAACGTTTAACATTAATAAATTGAGTGTTATTAAAAAGCCTGTTGCTAGTCCCTGCAAATTAGGCTAAAGTTTTATGCATACAGTATAATTCCAGTGAAGTGCCATTCCCCAGAATACTGAAGTGTAAAATATACATACATGACAGCCTGATACCAGTTGCTGCTACTGCATTTAAGGCTGAGTTTACATTATATCAGTATGGCAGAATTTTCTCATCAATTCCATTGTCAGAAAATAATAAGCTGCTACATACCTCTTTGCAGATTAATCTGCCCGCTGTCCCCTGATCTGAAGTTTACCTCTCAGATGGCCGAGAAACAGCAATATGATCTTAACTACTCCGGCTAAAATCATAGAAAAACTCAGGTAGATTCTTCTTCAAATTCTACCAGAGAAGGAATAACACACTCCGGTGCTATTATAAAATAACAAACTTTTGATTGAAGGTATGAAACTAAGTATAATCACCACAGTCCTCTCACACATCCTATCTATTTGTTGGGTGCAAGAGAATGACTGGTAATGGCAGTTAGGGGAGGAGCTATATAGCAGCTCTGCTGGGTGAATCCTCTTGCACTTCCTGTTGGGGAGGAGTTAATATCCCATAAGTAATGGATGATCCGTGGACTGGATACACTTAACAAGAGAAATGAGGCTTCCTTCCTCTGCATTCCAGAGTGAAGGGGCCTTTCTGACTAGATTAGGTGTTTAAACAACTGCCAGGCGCAAAATAAATCCCCATAAGTGTTTCCAAGTTTGAAAAACACTTTATACATAACACAAACAATGCAAAAAGTAATCGACTTAGCCCACAATAGTGTCAACCAGCATAGAGCCCTTGCTATAAGCCTTAATTCTGTTACAGAGTCTAAGAAAATGGCTTACCTATCCCAGAAGGGGATATCTGACAGTCTTCTAGCATTACTTGGTCTTGTTAGAAAAATGACTGATCATACCTGAAGCAGTTAAGCCTGCAAACTGTTCCCCCCAACTGAAGTTCTCTGGTTTTAACAGTCCTGCGTGGGAACAGCAATGGATTTTAGTTACTGGTGCTAAAATCATACTCCTCTTCAACAGAAATCTTCATCATTTTCTGTTGTAGAGTAAATAGTACAAGCCGGCACTATTTAAAAATAACAAACTCTTGATAGAAGAAATAAAAACTACAACTAACACCACATACTCTTTACCACCCCGTGGAGATGCTACTTGTTCAGAGCGGCAAAGAGAATGACTGGGGGGGCGGAGCCTGAGGGGAGCTATATGGACAGCTCTGCTGTGTGCTCTCTTTGTCACTTCCTGTAGGGATTGAGAATATCCCACAAGTAAGGATGAAGCCGTGGACCGGATACACCAATGTAGGAGAAATGTTTTTACTCCCAACATGTTTACAGTAATACTAAATAGACAGCTTCATTTTATTCTTATTGTGGTTGGTTGTGAATGTAGTCATTTAAAAAAAAAAAACAATACAAACTATGGGCATCTAAACCCACAACAGACTTTTATAAGTAATTTTGCAATATATCTGGCATGTAATTATACCGTATTTTTATAATTCCAAAAAACAGTTACAAGCCCTGGTACCATTCTCGTGAGTATATACAGCCACTGGTTAGGGTGTATATTCATAGGCTGCAATGTGCACAAGGCTCTAAGGTCTGGCCCAGGATTCTAAGCAGCTTTTTGTAAATGCAATGTACATTAAAGAATTTCTTAGAATTGTGCCTGAACATAATTTAGACTAGGCTGTTCCTTTAATTCCCTATGCAATCAATATATTATAATACTAACCATGATCTATGCCCTTACCTTCCAATTGGAGACGGTACAGCATGGAGCAGGTGTCTACAATATCTAACATGCTTTCCCTTGAAAAGCAGATAGGGGCAATCTACAGAACAGGCACAAGAGATTTACACATAAAAAATATTATTTCTCCAATAAAAAAATATTTTAAAAAAATGGTATACATGTATTTACATAACACTAGAAATAGGTCGCTGATACTTTTAATACAGCTTTGCAATATACCTTAATTTTTTTTTTTTTTTTGCCCCATTTACCCATAATTTAAAATTTCTCTGAGTTGTTATAAAGTAGGCTGCTATATCGAAACACAAGTTTCCCTGATCTATATCTCTTCTGCTGAGGACAAATGGGAACAGATTAAAGTGTGCAAACAATGTTTGTGTAGTATATAGAGACTATAAACCTTGTTAAATTATTACTTAAACATTGTACACACCCATTGTTTGTACACTTTAGCTGTCCTCAAGGGATAAGGTAAGGGAAACCTAGGTTTCAATATAATGGCGTCCATTACTTATTCAATACTAAAGAACCTTATAGAAACCAAAGCTTTTCACAAATTTCCTCAGTTTTTGAACAGCTATTAGATTTTAAAAAAATGAATCTATATTTATTCTCTGGCTGTTTGCTTTGGATAAGTTATTTATTCACAATTTAATATCTCTTTTTACAGAGTATCAAGAGACTGATCAATACTATTAAAAGGCAATTAATACATTTCAACACATATGATTATATGAATTTTACATCCATCATTTATTTTATTTTTAGACGTGTATGTGACGTGCTACTGTGGCTATAACGTATTAAGTATTAAGTGTAAAAGCAGACGTCAGGGCGTATCTGTAGATACTGCACACACAGCGGTGCATCATATTAGCTTTTTTAAAGGACAATTTTACAGAAAAAACAATCTATCATGCATTTGAACCAGCAGCATTTATAGATAGTAAACTATTTTTTGTCTGAAAACTGCTAAGTGAATATTGTTTAAAGGGAGATTATTTAGAGCCTGCAATTTTAAAACAACTTTCTAATTTACTTCTATTATCAAATTTCTTTGCTCTCTTGTTGTTGTTTGTTGAAAATCAAGGACGTAAGCTTAGGAGCGTGCATGTATTAGGAGTACTTAATGGCAGCGGTTGTGCAAGAATGATATCCCTTTGCAAGAGCACTAGATGGCAGCACAATTTCCTGCCATGCAGTGCTATAGACACCTACCTAAGTATCTCTTCAACAAAGAGTAACATGGGAACAAAGAAAATTTGATAATAGAAATAAATTAGAATATATTTTTTTAAATTGTATGCTCTATCTGAATCATAAAATAGTTGTTTTGGGTTTTATATCCATTTAAGTTATTGTTAGTTTAACTTAAACAAATGGTTAATTTACAGTACAGCACTTGGGTTTCATAAAGTAAAACTAATAGTACAGTATTGGTTTTGTTCGTTCTATTAACTCTGCCTTATAGGGACAACCCCATTTTTTTTACTAGTGGAGAGGGCATTAAAAAAAAATACCTCTTGGGGGCGGGGCCAAGCATCCGTCATGGCAGGCAGCAAAACCTTGCAGCTCTACTAATGTTATGGATAATCCTTCTGATATCTAGGTATAACTCACACATCCAAAGAATTAAGCCTCAGAAATATGTTCAGGGTCTTTTACTGAGTTGGTAGAGGCACTTATCTATAACCTAATTTCAGCAAGGAACGTTAAACTACTTTGATAACAGCGGAGGTAGCTGACGAGCCTTCTAAACATGTAACCCTCCTTGATCTCCCCGGCTAACGCATACTGATATGAATGAGGACCATTGCAAGCTAATCTGTGCTCTTCTTAGAAATCTGGGGCAGCAGATGGATCGCAAATTCGAGGAACTTACGCATACTATAAGTGCTCAATACTTTGTAGGTAACAGCACTACAAACAAGATGGCGATTGACTCCGTGCAACAAGTGGAATCTAGAGAGAGTAAATACTCTCTACACATGACCGAGATGACAGCTACGCAAAGACCTACCCCTGACAAAGCTACATATGAGAACCTGGATGAAGCGTTCAGTTCCTGCTCCGCTATCCGGGAGGTTAGTTCGAGTGAAGATCCGAACACAGTTGCCTTCGGGTACGGCGAGGCCGGCCTTCCAGTTAGTGACAACACAACCAGATCCCCGAGTAGCAGAAGACAGAACATGGAAGTCCGGAAGAGACAAGGAGACGTACGATCTGCCACTGGAAGAGCTATGAGACAGCCTCCCATAAAGTACAGGTCATCTATCGACGTAAGCTACTTGATCCGATGGCAAGACTTTGTTTTCCACATGTGGCATATATTCTCCAGATTCGATCCTGCTCATGGTCTGGCCCATCTGCAAAATTGTAGAGTAAGTTGCTCCCTTGACCGCCATACAACCCTAAGGTCTGGAGTGGGGTAGAGAGGAACCGGAGACTTTGTAGTATAGCCCCAAAGCTGGCATCGGTTGCATTTGCAGGGCTATGTTTTGGGACTACTACTATCAGGATCTGTTTAATATCAGCCTAGCCCTCCCCCAATACATTAGGAAGCAGATAAATATAACTGGCCATCTCTCTTTAACTTTGATAATGTAATAACTCTCTCTGGGACATATTGGATGGACATTTCATTATTACTTCTTTTTACATGTACCAATACTTTTGAGAAATAAGTTAGCTTGTTATATAACGCTCTCATGTTAGTATACCCTTGTTAGCCCACTATATATCCCACTTTCACTCATTGTACCTCTGACTACAATATTTAGATTTCCTGACTTCCACAATGTGTATATATGTAGCGCCTCCTTTTTCAGTACCCACTAACACCAGGTCACTCATCGACTTTCTCTTATAAAATGCTGTGGGATAATAAGCTTCTATGATGTTATTTACAATGACGGATCAGATATGACAGGCAAACATAGCTCTTGCCCATAATATTAATATTTATTTCAGATAGTGAGACAACTATCAATCTTCTGATGTTCTGTCATACCCTCTCATGACATATCTGGCTATTTATATACGTACTATACTTTACTACATCCCTTATTACCTCCGTAAAGTTAGCTCTGTATATGGAGAGTTATTATCCCCTTGGCCAGTCATATTCAGAGCTGATGCTACCTACACTGACAGTTTGGAAAACATTGCTACCTGCACCAAGGACCTTACAGCCCCAAAGTCTCAATCGCCAAAGGCTGGCGTAGGTTAATGTCACAGTTGTAATCTCTCCATAGACACAGAGGATTTTGGAGTTTTTGATGCCCACCAACTGTTTAAGTATTGCTTAGTGTTTAGTTATATATTCTGTGAGATGTTCATATAAAGTGACTGATGGGGTTTATTTTACTATATGTTTGTGAAATAACTACTATGCAACTAGGCTATAAACAGCACAGTTACCTTTCTTGTTTAATGTTTAAGATTGGTTGTTACATGATATATGTTTTGGCTGTTTAGGGTGTGCTATAACTGCTTCCTATTTTTATAAATTTCCATAATGCTTACAGTACTTTAGCAATGTATAGTTGGCCTTATTACAACGCACAGAGTGATATACTAGGACTCACATTTCAATTCAAACAGTATTGTTCCCTAGATCTACTCAGGTACCTTCACATTACAGTGGGATGCAAGTGTAACCTTATTTATATGGAGAAGGAAAACCTTACCCACTGTTACTACATCATATATCTATATATGTATATAACTGTTTATTCTATCTAGATCAGTATTGACACTGGCTCATCCAAATATTTTGTTCGGCTCACCTAAGGTATAGCAATTACTCACCCATGGATGTCTGGATTCTCATAGTCATAGCTATCTATGGTATATACATATGAGAGAGCCCTATTTTTTGCTTTTAATATCTGCGTTCTGCCAGCGGCCGGGACAGAGTTGTAGGTACAATTTGAGGATACAATAGCTCCCTCAATTCTATTTATTAATACATCCTAATGGTGCGAGTATATTTCTAATGATACCGCAAAGGTAAATATCAACTGTACACGGCATCCAGCCTACCCTATGGTATTAGGCTTCATTGCATCTTATATAGCCACAAACTACTAATTCCTAAATTAATATATAATATGTTGCCTGAGTACTTATACTGTGATAGAAACCAAAGCATATCTCAGTTTTATACCTCTGCTCATGGCACAAATAGGAGATATCCTTATTTATATTGTACTCGAAAGCTCAGAGGCCCAAAAGTATTTACTTGACATTCTAACTGGCCCCGCCCTCCCATTCTCCCCCTCATTTTATTTAGAGCAGCTCTCGCCCGCTGAATTCCCCCCCCCCCCCAAAAAAAAAACCATGAAGCCAACCCCCCCCCCGGCCCTAATTCTAATTGAATAGATAACCTAATCTATATTTTCTACGGCACTGTGGGGATCATTTTTACTTTTACTCTTTCTATGATAGTATATTACAAAACTGAAGTCTCACTATAGATAGCCCAAATTCTTACTATCACTTTAGATAAATGGGTTCATAATGTCCCTTCTACGTGTTCTCTTTGCCTAGTTGACCTCATCTCTCCAGCCAAATATGGCCTCATTACTTTTATAATAACGGCCTATGCACTCCACTCCTTATTCTCACAAATGTATTGTAGGTAGTTATAACCTGTATTAGTGAACTTGGCAATATCACTGTAATAGTATTGTATACCTCACTACTTGTTATTGTTTTGGGACGTATCTCTTATGTTACACTTGTTTATGACTTCAATAAAAAATAACTAAAAAATAACTCTGGTGTCCTCTTACATACAAAAGACAAATGTTGGCTAAAATAAACCTTTAACCACAACAATTAAGCAAACTTACTGTCTTACACAGACCTTATAATACTTACATGATCATCGTACAACGTCAGGGCTGCCTCGTATTCACCCTACAAGAGAGTAAAATTCAGATTTTTGATGTAGTTAATATCTAAAGCCGGAGTCAGATAGTCCTACATAAAGGGACAGTCTATTTCATTTGTTTATTGTTTAAAAGATAGATAAAATGCCTTTACTACCTATTCTCAAGCTTTGCACAGTCAACATTGTTATGTTAATGTAATTTATGACCTCTAGGTTTTCCTGTTTCTAAGCCACTGCAGGACGCCCCTTATCTCAGTGCTTTTTATTAGCGTTGACATCAAGGAGGAGAATAGAACAAGTGACGGTTGCACCAGGTAAGCACCTTCTCATATTTTACTCCCTCACTTCCTTAGGGCGCCACAAGCCCATTTCAGGGCTCTACACTATCATTAGCTTTATAAATCTTAGACAACAGCCAGACAGTGCTAGTTCATAGATAACCTTGTGCTCACTCCAGTGGAGAATGGTTATACAGCAACCAGCACTGACTGGCTAAAAAGGCAAGACTGTATAAAGCACTGAGATAAGGGGCAGTCTACTGCTACTGAGCGTGTGCAAAAGTGTGCAGTATATACGTATATGCATAATAAGGTTTCATTAAAATCAGTTGTATTAAAGAACATCAGGGTTATATGTCGTACACACACATCAAATGTATATTAGTGATACAAAGTAAATACACAATCTTCATTTTTATACCAACATATAAAACTATGAACAAAAATATAACATCTATTACATAAATGTCAGAGTATTAGAATTTATGTTTCATTTCATACTTCAGTGCCCATTTTGTCTACATCTGGGTTCTTTAAACTTTTTTCCCAAGACCCAGTGACATACAGTGGGTATTGAAAAGAATCACCCCCCTTGAAAATAATCACATTTTGTTGCTTTGCAGCCTGAAAAAAAAGACAGACACAGTTTTTGTTCATCCAGTTGATTAACTCAGTGCAACTTATAACATCCAAGTGAAAACAATAACACCAACATGTCAGGCAATTTTTTTTTTTTAAAACAAAATTCAAAAACAGAATCACTGAGTTAGAAAAAGGATAACCCCCTCCTACATTTACTTGTAAACTCAATCAGGTGTAGCTAATCACCTTCTCAATGGCACACACAAAGCTATTTGACCTTCAACTGTGATCAGCTGTGGGTAAATTGATTAGCTCAGCATGAAAATAAATTTTCCTGGAGCATCTCAGTCCCTGGTAGTGCAACTGAAGCAAACAATCAACTATGGGTGGCAAGGCACTGTCAAACCATCTCTAGGATAAAGTTGTGGACAGGCAAAAGTCAGGAGATGGATACAAGAAAATATCAATGGCTTATCAATGCCTAAAAGCACAGTGAAGTATATTATTAAGAAGTGGTACAACATAGGCCCTCTCTGGATCAGGACGTCACTCCAAACTGGATGAAAGAGCCAGGAAGAAACTGGTCAGAGAGGCTACCAAGAGGCCCACAGCAACTCTGAAGCAGTTTCAGGAATTTATGACAAAGAGTGGTCATTGTGTGCATGTGACAACAATATCACAATTCTACACAAATGTGGCTTGTATGGGAGGGTTGCAAGAAAAACAGAATTTATGCTTACCTGATAAATTACTTTCTCCAACAGTGTGTCCGGTCCACGGCGTCATCCTTACTTGTGGGAATATCTCTTCCCCAACAGGAAATGGCAAAGAGTCCCAGCAAAGCTGGCCATATAGTCCCTCCTAGACTCCGCCCACCCCAGTCATTCGACCGACGGACAGGAGGAAAAAATAGGAGAAACTATAGGGTGCCGTGGTGACTGTAGTTAGAGAAAATAATTCATCAAACCTGATTAAAAAACCAGGGAGGGCCGTGGACCGGACACACCGTTGGAGAAAGTAATTTATTAGGTAAGCATAAATTCTGTTTTCTCCAACATTGGTGTGTCCGGTCCACGGCGTCATCCTTACTTGTGGGAACCAATACCAAAGCTTTAGGACATGGATGAAGGGAGGGAGCAAATCAGGTTACCTAAACAGAAGGCACCACGGCTTGCAAAACCTTTCTACCAAAAATAGCCTCCGAAGAAGCAAAAGTATCAAATTTGTAAAATTTGGCAAAAGTGTGCAGTGAAGACCAAGTCGCTGCCTTACATATCTGATCAACAGAAGCCTCGTTCTTGAAGGCCCATGTGGAAGCCACAGCCCTAGTAGAGTGAGCTGTGATTCTTTCAGGAGGCTGCCGTCCGGCAGTCTCGTAAGCCAATCGGATGATGCTTTTAAGCCAAAAGGAAAGAGAGGTAGAAGTCGCTTTTTGACCTCTCCTTTTACCAGAATAGACGACAAACAGAGAAGATGTTTGTCTGAACTCTTTTGTAGCTTCTAAATAAAATTTTAGAGCACGGACTACATCTAAATTGTGTAGCAAACGTTCCTTCTTTGAAACTGGATTCGGACACAAAGAAGGTACAACTATCTCCTGGTTAATATTTTTGTTGGAAACAACCTTTGGAAGAAAACCAGGCTTAGTACGCAAAACAACCTTATCTGAATGGAACACCAGATAGGGCGGAGTACACTGCAGAGCAGATAACTCAGAAACTCTTCTAGCAGAAGAAATAGCAACCAAAAACAAGACTTTCCAAGATAACAACTTAATATCTATGGAATGTAAAGGTTCAAACGGAACCCCTTGGAGAACTGAAAGAACTAGATTTAAACTCCAGGGAGGAGTCAAAGGTGTGTAAACAGGCTTGATCCTAACCAGAGCCTGAACAAATGCTTGAACATCTGGCACAGCTGCCAGTCGTTTGTGTAGTAAGACAGATAAAGCAGAAATCTGTCCCTTTAGAGAACTCGCTGATAATCCTTTATCCAAACCTTCTTGTAGAAAGGAAAGGATCTTAGGAATTTTTATCTTATTCCATGGGAATCCATTGGATTCACACCAGCAGATATATCTTTTCCATATTTTATGGTAAATTTTTCTAGTTACCGGTTTTCTGTCTTGAATCAGAGTATCTATCACAGAATCTGAAAACCCACGCTTTGATAGAATCAAGCGTTCAATCTCCAAGCCGTCAGCTGGAGGGAGACCAGATTTGGATGTTCGAATTGACCCTGTACAAGAAGGTCCTGTCTCAAAGGTAGCTTCCATGGTGGAACCGATGACATATTCACCAGGTCTGCATACCAAGTCCTGCGTGGCCAAGCAGGAGCTATCAAGATCACAGAGGCCCTCTCCTGCTTGATCCTGGCTACCAGCCTGGGAATGAGAGGAAACGGTGGAAACACATAAGCTAGGTTGAAGGTCCAAGGCGCTACTAGTGCATCCACTAGAGTCGCCTTGGGATCCCTGGATCTGGACCTGTAGCAAGGAACCTTGAAGTTCTGACGAGACGCCATCAGATCCATATCTGGAATGCCCCATAATTGAGTTAATTGGGCAAAGATCTCCGGGTGGAGTTCCCACTCCCCCGGATGGAATGTCTGACGACTCAGATAATCCGCCTCCCAGTTTTCCACACCTGGGATGTGGATCGCAGATAGGTGGCAGGAGTGATCCTCCGCCCATTTTATTATTTTGGTCACTTCTTTCATCGCCAGGGAACTCCTTGTTCCCCCCTGATGATTGATATAAGCAACAGTCGTCATGTTGTCTGATTGGAATCTTATGAATCTGGCCTTTGCTAGTTGAGGCCAAGCCCTGAGAGCATTGAATATCGCTCTCAGTTCCAGAATGTTTATCGGGAGAAGAGACTCTTCCCGAGACCAAAGTCCCTGAGCTTTCAGGGATTCCCAGACCGCGCCCCAGCCCACTAGACTGGCGTCGGTCGTGACGATGACCCACTCTGGTCTGCGGAAGCTCATTCCCTGGGACAGGTGGTCCAGGGTTAGCCACCAACGGAGTGAGTCTCTGGTCTTCTGATCTACTTGAATCACTGGAGACAAGTCTGTATAGTCCCCATTCCACTGTTTCAGCATGCACAGTTGTAATGGTCTTAGATGAATTCGCGCAAAAGGAACTATGTCCATTGCTGCAACCATCAACCCTACCACTTCCATGCACTGAGCTACGGAAGGACGTGGAATAGAATGAAGAACTTGGCAAGCGTTTAGAAGTTTTGACTTTCTGGCCACTAGAAATTTTGGGGCCCCTGGGGGTCTCCGGTGGGAGGAGCTGATTCGGAGCAGAGCACGCTGAGCTGTGGCGTGGTGCTGAGAGTCAGCGTTTGGAACAGCTTTTGCCTCCCTGGCCTTACTCTCCCGTTGTCGGTGTGATATATACATCCTAGGGAGCTGGGCAGTCTCTATCTGTGCCCTGGCAGGAAACACGTGAGCGCGGTACGCTCCGTCGCAAGAGCCGCAAGTAGCCTCTCCACTAGAAAAAGTACACCCCGCGGGGGTGATTTTCCTGACTAACTACAGGGCGCTGTCCCTCAACTATACCACATCGGCACCTTGGATGCAACACGAAGGTAGAAATTGCCCCATTATAGGTGCACGAACAAATACCCTTATACTATAAGGACCCTGCAAACTCTAAACCTTCTACTATCCTGACGAGTGCAACGAACGCACCTAAAGTTTGCCAACTTACCGCCTGTAGCGGTCTCACGCTGGAGCAAATCCATTCCTTAGGATGTGCTGCTACACTGATCCGGGTACCTGGTAAAGTTGATGCCTGAATATACTGGAGGAAAAGACCCGGGGCGGAGTACTGAGCAGGGCAAAAGTGTTTGTCTACCTACTGCTACGTCATCTGGTTGGAGCTGCCGGGGTTGTTGCTGTGTTTTCCTGACAGGTGCTACGACAACTGCAAGGGTAACAGCTGAGACAGGCCTGCTCCGCAAAAGTCCGTACTACAGGCTATCATTGCAAGTTATACATGCGGGGTAGAGTTGGACTCCTGCTGTCGTACTCACTACAAACTTGGAAAGTGCAAGTATATCTGGTTCCTTGGTTTCCTTGCTCTGTTTGTTGCTCTGACTGTTTGCTTTGTCCTTTTTCCTAAAGTAAAGAGAACTTTTCATCATATTGCTGCTGGTGGACCGCCGCCGTGCGGGTTGAAGTAGCTTTGATAACGGCTGGACATTTTAAAGTGCCAAGTGTCAATACTATTATGGACAGTATTCAAGTCTGTTTGTTTTATATATTTAGTCTCTCTGAGGTTGCAATTGTATTACTTTAACCTATAAGCCTAATACAGTAAATGGATCAAAGAGTTAAAAAGTCAAAAAGTTAGACGAATATAACTTTATGAAAAGATTTTTTGCCTAGCTGTGCATTAGGGCCTAGATTGTTCTTGCAGCTTTATTAAGGAAAATATTTCTCTCTAATATACCATAAGCATTTGATCTTACTATAAACTCCTTATTAGTCCTAGAAGTTTAACTAATATATTTACATCTATCTTTACTTACATTTATATAGAACTATATTTTGTGATCATATAAGCACTGTATTTATTGTGTCTGACATGCTACTTTAAGAAGCCTGGCTACAAAACTCTCCAGGTGCTGATTAAATCAAATAGAGAGACAATCTACATGGTATAAGATTTTTTTGCTGTTTTGAAATATATTAGATCCCAATCTTTTTATATAGGTTTTTCTTTCTCTATTTTGCCACATAAACAATAGTTGATGTATGTAAATTGTGGTTAAAAACCTATAAACATACAGCTCGCTTTTCCCCCCTTACAATACTTCACGACATTTGCACTGATTACTTTACTTATTTTGCATTTTTCTGTAAGTTTTTGATACATAGCCACGTCCACTTATTTATTTGTATGCACATACACTATTTGTATAGATAGGCATCAATTGCCCTGATATTTTTTTTTTATTTTATTTTTTTTTTCTCTTCTTCTCTCTCTATCCTCTTTTCACGCTAATGAGTCCTTTACTTTTTTTTCTGCACCCTATACACTATTTTTCACCTAATCGAATTTTCACCTAGGGAGGAAGCGAGTGATATATATGGACAAATATATTACGACGTCTAAAATAAACTCGCCCATTATGCCAGTTAAAAATAAAGACAGGAAAACACGTGTTTCTGATATTCAGCCAGAAATAGTTAAAGAGCTTGTTCCTCCTAAAAATGATACCCAACAGCTGGTTAACCAGCTGTAAGGAATATTTTTACCTCAATTTGAGCTGTTGCAATCTCAGATGGCTAATTTAACAGCGGAGGTAAGACAATTTTCAGATAGGCTCAACGAGGTTGAAAATAGAGTCTCTGAAACAGAGGATGTTATAAATAGCGACGCAATTGTCAGATCATAATAAATATATTAAAAATTTACAGGAACGTATAACAGATCTTGAGGATCGTTCTCGTCGCAATAATTTGAAAGTTGTAGGTTTACCAGAATCCAGTGAATTTGTTGACCTTTTACATTTTGCTTCTACATCTCTCCCGCAAATATTAGGGGTGCAACAACAGAATACTCCTATGTTGATTGAAAGAGCACACAGAGTTGGTCCCCAAAGGAAGTTGCTGAACGGGATAACTAAGCCTAGGGCAGTCATGATCAAATTTCAAAATTATCAAGATAAAATGACACTTTTAAGATCCTATCGCAAAATTGA
Organism: Bombina bombina; assembly: GCF_027579735.1. NCBI lineage: Eukaryota > Metazoa > Chordata > Amphibia > Anura > Bombinatoridae > Bombina > Bombina bombina. The sequence goes on along the minus strand of NC_069504.1, from coordinate 1,097,273,895 downwards.
CCTGGTGCAGATAGGAGAAGCTAAAAATCTTGATTTTTCAAGATTACTCTAGTGAAACCTCCCAAAGAAGGAAAATTATGTCACCCTTCTGCACCAAGCTAATTAATGCAGGGCATAAAGCCAGATTAATTTACCCAGCCAAAATAATAATTGAAGACAAGGATGTCACACATACTTTGTTAACCGAACAAGAAGCTAGACAATTTTGTATGGATTTGAAAATTAATGTATAGATGAGGGAACGAATTAAAGTTGTAAATATATTTCTGGATTTTGTGAGATGTTGCTATTTGCTACATAAAGTTCTGTTTTTAGAATTTCTCTCCTTTTGGCCCCTTCTCCTCTTTCCTTTTTTTTTTTTTCTTTTTTTTTCTATCTCTCCCTCCCTGCCTCCACCTCCACACCTGATATAGATATGAAGAGTAGAAGAAATGCTTAAGTGCGTCTCGTGGAACATAGGTGGAATAAACTCCCCTATTAAAAGGAAGCTAATTATTAAGCAACTAGGTAAACACAAACCGGACCTTGCCTTCCTACAAGAAACCCATCTTAAGGCTATTGAAGTAAATAAACTTAAATCAAAATGGGTGGGTCATGTGATCGCCTCCCCCTGTAATAGGAAGAAGAGAGGGGTAGCCATATTGTTCAACAAATGTCTATCTTATAGAATTCTGAAACATACTCTCGATAAAGAGGATAGATGGCTACTGGTCGAGATTGAGATAGGGAACACTAAATACATCTTTTGCAATATATATGCGCCAAATCAGGTAGATGTATTATTCTGGAATCAACTTATCATGATGCTATCCCAGTATATTGGACAAAATTTGATCTTGGTAGGAGACTTCAATCTTATTCCAACTCCATCTCTAGATAGACGTACTCCAAATAACTCTAAATTCCCTACTGCTAAGGCCAAAATATTTAGTCAGATATGTAATAACTTAAAGGTCCATGATATTTGGCGTATTAAACATCCTGACTCTCAACTATTTTCCTGTGAGTCTAAGTCTTATAGAGCGCTATCTAGAATAGACTTCTTTTTAATTTCTAGTGTCATGTTAGCGATGGATATTGATACTCATATTTCTGACATAACAATTTCAGATCACGCTATCATTTCTCTGAACATAGCAATCAAGAATACGACTACTAACTTTGTAAATAATTTCTTTTTCCCCAACTATCTATCTCAGGATAAAAAGTTTGCTGATTGGTTAGGCCAGAGATGGCGGGAGTATCAATCTTTCAATAGAGAATATCTAGATAAAGTAGAGATTTACTGGGAAGCTGCTAAGGCTTACCTTAAGGGTGAAATTAAAGCCTATATGATTAAAAGGAAGAAGCAATTCAATGCCCGTGAAATACAGCTGGCGAATCAGCTTAGCAATTCTTATAAAAATTATATTAATAATACTTATAAATCCCTTTGGGATAAATACCAGAAGGCTAAACAGGAATATGATCTCTTCTTCAAAGAGAAAATGCTAAGGGAAGATATTAAAATTAATGCTAAGTACAGTGGGCAATTCGGCAGATCAGCCAAATTTATGGCTAGATTAAATAAGGCCAGGAAAAAGAACAATATAATTGAAGCTATTAGGGTCGGCCAAGATAGATGTTCAGACCCACTAGAGATCAGAGAGAGCTTTTTCAAATATTTAAAAAACATATATGCGGCGAATGAGATTAATTTTGAAAACAAAGATATTTTCTGGAATTCAATTGTACCTCCTAAAATCTCTCTAGCTTTTTTAGAAGTCTTAAATAGTCCTATCACCCTAGAAGAAGTAGATGAGGCAATACTCCATGCCAAGTCAAATAAAGCTCCTGGCCCTGATCAGTTAACATCAGAATTTTATAAGATCATTCGATGTGATATACTTCCTATTTTGGTTAGACTATTTAATGAATATTTTACAGCTGGGAAGCCTATGTCGGAATACTTCTCGGCGTCGGCGGTTACTTTAATATTAAAGAAAGGTAAAGATCCTCTTGATCCATCTTCATATAGGCCTATATCACTTCTAAATGTAGATTATAAATTACTTACCTCTATAATGGCAAAAAGACTTAAGTCTGGTATAGAGCAAATTATACATGAGGATCAATCAGGCTTTATATCAGAAATATACGCCGTGTCACTACTGTATTAGAATATTGTTGGTATAATCTGCAGGATAATGTTCAAAACCCAGAACAAGACTATGCGTTGATAACCGCCGACGCCGAGAAGGCTTTTGACTCAGTCACTTGGGATCACCTATACACCGCCCTTGATAAATTTGGGTTTAAAGGGAATTTTCTCTCATTAATAAGGTCCATCTATAATTCACCTACCTCATATGTCCTAGTCAACGGGGCTCCAACACCTAGGTTCCATATCCATAAAGGAACGAGACAGGGCTGTCCCCTGTCACCCCTTTTATTCAACATTGCTATAGAACCTCTTGCAATCCTCCTGAGAGACACCATATCAGGTATAAAAATCGGAGACCAACGAATGGTCTTATCACTCTATGCTGATGACTTGCTGCTGTTTTTGCAGAACACTAAAAACAGTATCCCTCTTGTTTTAAATACGTTTAAGCAATTTAGTTCCTTCTCTGGTTACAGATTAAATTTAAGCAAATCTGAAATTCTCTGGATATATCAGAATAAAGATAGTTGTAGGGAACACCCTCTACAGGTTACAGAAAGCATCAAATACCTAGGAATAAATCTTCATAGAAATCCTAATCTTTGGTACGATAACAATTTCTCTGTTTTCTTTGCAAATGCTGTCGAGAAATTAGACAGATGGGTCTTGTTCCCTATCTCCCTCTCGGCCAGAGTCATGCTAATTAAGTCTATTCTCTTCCCACAATTAGTATATCTTCTTCAAAATCTTCCTGTCTTTATTTCTAATAAAGATCTAAGGCTTTTTAACAAGATTTGTTCATCTTTTGTCTGGAACAGAAAAAGGCACTATCTATCTAGAACCAAATTATACCAGCTCTCAGAATATGGAGGATTTGCGCTTCCTGATATAAAATGGTATAATATAGCTATCTTGGCACGTTTTGCTTGTGACTGGATCACAGATACTAATTATTTCACGAATCCTTTAATCGAAAGACAGATGGTTGCCCCTCTCTCTCTCAAAGCTATTATCCATTGCCCAATGGCACAATTACCAAAACACATTAAAAAGTTAGCGGTAATTGGTAATGTTGTCTCAGCATGGCAGAAATTATGTACCGTGTTAAACATAGACTACCGTATATCATCATACCTCCCTATCAGAGGTAACAGCCTTTTCCCCCCAGGTTTAACATCAGGAATTTTTACAAGGTGAGAGGAGAAAGGGTTAATTTAGATCTCCCAAGTTCTTGACAATGAACATACAGTTAGAACATTCGAATCTATTCTCCAAGAATATAATCTATCAAATCAAAACTTTTATGCATATTTGCAACTTAGACATTTTATAAATGGAATACAAAATATTAGACAAGATTATAAAAAATTTGGTAAGCTCGAAGACTATATCATTTTACATAAAAATGGCATTCATACTATCTCGCTAATTTATAATATCTTAATGTCGAAACAAGGACAACTGGGGTTGGAAACTTTAACTGGCTACTGGAGATCTCATTTTCAAGAAATAACAGTAGAAAAAATTAATTTTAGTATTAAACAAGTAAGAGAGGCAAGAATTCCCACCTCCTGGAAAGAATCTCATATTAAATTAATTAATAATTCATATATTACACCGAGACTATTAGCCAAGTGGGCTGGTGATAAATCCACTAACTGTTTTAAGTGTAAAAAAAGGAGGCTGATCTCCTCCACTGTTTCTGGTTCTGTCCTAAAATTAGGCAGTTTTGGTCTAAAGTGTCCTACTGGGCCTCTAAAGTCCTACATGAAAATGTGACATTAGATATGTATCAGGTTTTCTTTTTAACTAGTGAGACCAACATTACATTCCATAAAGCTATTGATATCCTGATCCTGCTAGGACGGAACCTAATCCTCAGGTATTGGAAGAAGAGGATTGCTCCTCCGTTTGGTCTATTTAAACAAGCCGTGTTCTCGCAAATAATGTTTGAACAACTAAATATCAATTCCCTTTCAGAGAACCAAATAAAAAGTTTCTTAGACAAATGGCTTACTCTAATACTACAACAATCTAATAATTTGCAATATGCATTAACCAAATGTTTTCATAAATCAGACTTTTTTGGAACTCTGATCTTGAATAATCTATTCCCCTACTCTTGGTATTAATGTCACATTCTCTTTTTGGTAAGATGGAGGTGTAAAGCTGGAAGCTGGAGGCAGGGGGGATCTCAATTCATTTCATTTCTTTTTTTCTTTTTCCCCCTTTTTTTTTTTTGTTGTTGTTGTTGTTGTTTTTAGTGTTCTGTTGTGTTTTATCTTGCTTTGTTTTTGTTTTGTTATGTTCTGTTATATTATTTTAGGTAACCAGGGAAACAGCACAAGTGTACAATAACGAAGAGTAAGATATTGGAAAGTTTGTGGTAGTAACTTTCTTAAAATATGATTTTGTGGATCCTCTGAATTTAAGAGTGAATTAATTATTGATTGTTTCTATTTTTCTGATTGATAACCATTCTTTTCTTCTTTCTGTTAAACAAAGAAATTTACTCATGTGATAAATTTGTACTTGTTGATTTGTACTTTGTGCCTGGAAATAAAAAAATGATAAAAAAAAAAAGAAGAAGTTTTGACTTTCTGACTTCTGTCAGGAAAATCCTCATTTCTAAAGAATCTATTATTGTTCCCAAGAAGGGAACTCTTGTCGACGGAGACAGGGAACTTTTTTCTATGTTCACCTTCCATCCGTGAGATCTGAGAAAGGCCAGAACGATGTCTGTGTGAGCCTTTGCCTTTGAAAGAGACGACGCTTGTATTAGAATGTCGTCCAAGTACGGTACTACTGCAATGCCCCTTGGTCTTAGAACCGCTAGAAGGGACCCGAGTACCTTTGTGAAAATCCTTGGAGCAGTGGCTAACCCGAATGGGAGGGCCACAAACTGGTAATGTTTGTCCAGAAAGGCGAACCTTAGGAACTGATGACGTTCTTTGTGGATAGGAATATGAAGATACGCATCCTTTAGATCCACGGTAGTCATAAATTGACCTTCCTGGATTGTAGGTAGAATCGTTCGAATGGTTTCCATTTTGAACGATGGTACTCTGAGAAATTTGTTTAGGATCTTTAAATCCAGAATTGGTCTGAAAGTTCCCTCTTTTTTGGGAACTACAAACAGATTTGAGTAAAATCCCATTCCTTGTTCCGCCGATGGAACTGGGTGTATAACTCCCATCTTTAACAGGTCTTCTACACAATGTAAGAATCCCTGTCTCTTTATTTGGTTTGAGGATAAGTGAGACATGTGGAACCTTCCCCTTGGGGGTAGTTCCTTGAATTCCAGAAGATAAACCTGAGAAACTATTTCTAGTGTCCAGGGATCCTGAACATCTCTTGCCCAAGCCTGAGCAAAGAGAGAGAGTCTGCCCCCTACTAGATCCGGTCCCGGATCGGGGGCTACTCCTTCATGCTGTTTTGTTAGCAGCAGCAGGCTTCTTGGCCTGCTTACCCTTGTTCCAGCCTTGCATCGGTTTCCAGGCTGGTTTGGTTTGTGAAGCATTACCCTCTTGCTTAGAGGATGCAGAATTAGAGGCCGGTCCGTTCCTGAAATTTCGAAAGGAACGAAAATTAGACTTATTCTTGGCTTTGAAAGGCCTATCTTGTGGGACGGCGTGGCCCTTTCCCCCAGTGATGTCTGAGATAATCTCTTTAAATTCTGGCCCAAAGAGAGTTTTACCCTTGAAGGGGATATTAAGCAATTTTGTCTTGGATGAAACATCCGCTGACCAAGACTTTAGCCAAAGCGTTCTGCGCGCCACAATTGCAAACCCTGAATTTTTCGCCGCTAATCGCAAAGCGGCATCTAAAATAAAAGAATTAGCCAACTTAAGTGCGTGAACTCTGTCCATAACCTCCTCATATGGAGTCTCTCTACTGAGCGACTTTTCTAGTTCCTCGAACCAGAACCACGCTGCTGTAGTGACAGGAACAATGCACGAAATGGGTTGCAGAAGGTAACCTTGCTGTACAAAAATCTTTTTAAGCAAACCCTCCAATTTTTTATCCATAGGATCTTTGAAAGCACAATTATCCTCGATAGGAATAGTAGTGCGCTTGTTTAGAGTAGAAACTGCCCCCTCGACCTTAGGGACTATCTGCCATAAGTCCTTTCTGGGGTCGACCATAGGAAATAATTTCTTAAATATAGGAGGGGGGACAAAAGGTATGCCGGGCTTCTCCCACTCCTTATTCACTATGTCCGCCACCCGCTTGGGTATAGGAAAAGCGTCGGGGTGCACCGGAACCTCTAGGAACTTGTCCATCTTGCATAATTTTTCTGGAATGACCAGGTTGTCACAATCATCCAGAGTAGATAACACCTCCTTAAGCAGTGCGCGGAGATGCTCTAATTTAAATTTAAATGTCACAACATCAGGTTCAGCCTGTTGAGAAATTTTTCCTGAATCTGAAATTTCCCCATCTGACAAAACCTCCCTCATGGCCCCTTCAGATTGGTGTGAGGGTATGTCAGAACAGTTATCATCAGCGTCCTCTTGCTCTTCAGTGTTTAAAACAGAGCAATCACGCTTTCTCTGATAAGTAGGCATTTTGGATAAAATATTTGCTATGGAGTTATCCATTACTGCCGTCAATTGTTGCATAGTAATAAGCATTGGCGCGCTAGAAGTACTAGGGGCCTCCTGCGTGGGCAAAACTGGCACAGAAGGAGATGATGTAGAACTATGTCTACTCCCTTCATCTGATGAAACATCTTGGGCAATTTTACTATCTGTGGCAGAACTGTCCTTACTTTGTTTGGACGCTATGGCACAATTATCACCCAATTTTGAAGGGGGAGACACATTGACTTTCATACATATAGAACATAGCTTATCTGAAGGTACAGACATGTTAAACAGGCTTAAACTTGTCAATAAAGCACAAAAACCGTTTTAAAACAAAACCGTTACTGTCTCTTTAAATTTTAAACAGTGCACACTTTATTACTGAATATGTGAAAAAGTATGAAGGAATTGTTCAAAATTTACCAAATTATCACCACAGTGTCTTAAAGCATTAAAAGTATTGCACACCAAATTTCAGAGCTTTAACCCTTAAAATAAAGAAACCGGAGCCGGTTACAGTTTTAACCCCTCTACAGTCCCAGCTACAGCCTTTGCTGCGATTTTACCAAACCCAGGGGGGAATACGATACCAAATGAAGCCTTCTAGGAACCTTTCCAACTACTTTCAGATCCACACACATGCATCTGCATGTCTTGCTCTCAAAAGTAACTGCGCAGTAATGGCGCGAAAATGAGGCTCAGCCTACAACTGGGAAGGCCCTTCCTGACTGAAAAGGTGTCTAACTCAGTGCCTGACGTTAAAAAACGTTCCCCAAGCTTATAAGTGTGAATTACAAGCATCAACATGTATAAAATGCTCAAATAACGCAATCGATTTTGCCCATAAAAGTGTCTACCAGTTTTACAGCCCATATTAAGCCCTTTATTCTGTTTGAGACTAAGAAAATGGCTTACCGGTCCCCATGATGGGGAAAATGACAGCCTTCCAGCATTACACAGTCTTGTTAGAAATATGGTTAGTCATACCTTAAGCAGAAAAGTCTGCTAACTGTTTCCCCCAACTGAAGTTACTTCATCTCAACAGTCCTATGTGGAAACAGCAAACGATTTTAGTTACTGCTGCTAAAATCATCTTCCTCTCACAAACAGAACTCTTCATCTTTTTCTGTTTCAGAGTAAATAGTACATAACAGCACTATTTTAAAATAACAAACTCTTGATAGTAGAATAAAAAAACTACAACTAAACACCACATACTCTTAACCATCTCCGTGGAGATGTTGCCTGTGCAACGGCAAAGAGAATGAATGGGGTGGGCAGAGCCTAGGAGGGACTATATGGCCAGCTTTGCTGGGACTCTTTGCCATTTCCTGTTGGGGAAGAGATATTCCCACAAGTAAGGATGACGCCGTGGACCGGACACACCAATGTTGGAGAAAAAAGCCACTCCTCAAGACAGGCCACATGCAGTCACGACTGAGCTTTGCCATAACACACCTAGGAGAGTCTGAGGCCACATGGAAAAAGGTGTTATGGTCAGATGAGACTAAAATTTAATTATTTGGCCTCAACAACAAACGATATGTCTGGAGGAAATCCAATACAGCTCACTATCCAAATAACACCATACCTACAGTAAAGCATGGAGGTGGTAATATCTTGTTATGGGGGTGTTTCTCTGCAGCAGGCAATGGAGCACTTGTCAGGATTGAAGGAATAATGGATGAGGCAAAATACCGTCAAATTCTTGAGGAAAATCTGCTGCCCTCTGCCAGGAAGTTGTCAATGGGAAGGTTTACCTTCCAACATGACAATGACCCAAAGCACACAGCAAAAATGACCACACAGTGGTTGAAGGAGAAAAAGGTGAATGTCCTTGCATGGCCTAGTCAGAGCCCAGACTTAAACCCAATTGAATATCTATGGCATGACTTGAAGACTGCAGTCCACAAACGGTCACTATCAAATGTAACGGAACTGGAGCAGTTCTGCAAAGAAGAGTGGGGAAATATTGCACAGTCTAGATGTGCAAAGTTAGTAGAGACAAAATACTGACACAGGGGGGTGATTCTTTTTTGCAACTCAGTGATTCTGTTTTTGAATTGTCTTTATTTATGTCTGACATGTTGGTATTATATCTTTCTCTTAGATGTTATAAGTTGCACTGAGTAAATACAACTGGATAAACAAAAACTGTGTCTGTCTTTATTTCAGATTGCAAAGCAACAAAATGTGATCATTTTCAAGCAGGGTAATTATTTTCAATACCCACTGCATCACAACATACCTTTGCAACCCTATTTTTATGTTTGGTCTAAAAATTTCTGCAGTAATATACAAGATAGCTGCAATTTTTTAGCAAAGTGAGTAAAATGTGTGCGTACTTTATTCCTGATCGTAGGCAAACTTGAAAGTGTTGTAAAAGGTAATAACACAAACACAATTCACACACACCACACACACACTATCACACAAAACACTCCACACACACCCACCTTCTCACTCACCACACCCTCTCACACAAAACACTCCACACACACAATACACACACTCTCACACAACCCAACACCACACACACTCTCACACAACACATACAACCCAACACCACACACAACACACACACTCACACACACCCCACACTCTCACACAATACACACCACACACACTCTCACATACCCCACACAACACACACACACTCTCACACACACCCCACACACACTCTCACACAATACACACCCCACACACACTCTCACACAACACACACACACACTCTCACACACACCCCACACTCTCACACACACCCCACACTCTCACACAACACACACACTCTCACACAACACACACACTCTCACACACACCCCACACAATACACACCCCACACAACACACACTCACACCACACACATTCTCAGACAACACATACCACACACACACTCTTACACAACACACAAACTCTCACACAACCCAACACCACACACACTCTCACACAACATATACAACCCAACAACACACAAACTCTCACACACACCCCACACTCTCACACAATACACACCACACACACTCTCACATACCCCACACAACACACACACACACTCTCACACACACCCCACACTGTCACACAATACACACCCCACACACACTCTCACACACCCCACACACACTCTCACACAATACACACCCCACACACACTCTCACACAACACACAGTCTCACACACACCCCACACACATTCTCACATACCCCACACAACACACACACTCTCACACAACACACACTGACACACACCCCACACTCTCTTACACAATACACATCACGCACACTCCCACACAACACATACACCACACATTATGATGAATGTGTCATGTGTTGCTAAATATATAAAACACAAGCAGGAAAATGTCACTGTGTTGTGACAGTTTCACAACATTAATTAGATTCTCTGTACATTTAATACAGTTCTAATACAGTAAACAGTGCTGCTAACCTTTTCAATGAAATAAAGGGCCCAGTGCCAGTAAACATGACAAGCCAGCATATCGCGGTCCTGAAGAGAGGAAAAAGCACATTAAGGTTTCAGTCTATGCAGCAATTATTGGTAGTTTTTATCTGATAACAAAATAACAGTTAGAAATGCTTATAAATCCTTCACTTGTGTGCAGATCTTTTTACAACACACTACGTAATACTATGTGATATATATTATGCACATAATGTCATTCTACAAGAGAAAGACTTAAAGGAACATTTAACTCAACCCCAAAATGTGTAATTAACCATATAAACCATACAGTATACAATCATTTATTTTGCCTGACTTGAATTTACCTGTGCAAATTGTCCTTTTTTATTCTATGGGCCCAAATTACTAAACTGCGGATGCTGCTGTTTCCGTGCGAGCCTTCAGGTTTCGCCAGAAATGTAAGTTAAGAAGCAGCGGTCTTAAGAGCGTCCGCCACCTCTGGGGCGGCGGACAGCAATCAGCCCGATCGGATACAATTGGGTTGATTGACACCCCCTGCTATAGGCCGATTGGCTGTGAATGTGCAGTTGGCGTTATTGCGCAAGCATTTTACAAGGAATGCTTGTGCAATGATAAATGCCGACAGCGTATGTAGGGCGGACATGATCCACTACAGCAAATCATGTCTGCCCGAACATGATAAATCGGCCCCTATGGCTCTAATGCATCCTGTTGCATTTTACCTGAACACAACAGGCAGTAATTGCTTACATCAGTACATAATCTCCTTTTTATTTCGCCTCTGATTAGCCACAGTAAGAGAGAGCCCAGATAAACATACTCAAGTAACCATCCATGTAGTGTTCTGAATTGGGATTTCCACTCATTTTAACTAAGTAACAGAAATGGGCCAAATCTCTTTAAAGGGACACTGAACCCAAATTTTTTCTTTTGTAATTCAGAAAGAACATGCAATTTTAAGCAACTTTCTTATTTGCTCCTATTATCAATTTTTCTTCATTCTCTTGCTATCTTTATTTGAAAAAGAAGGCATCTAAGCTTTTTTTGGTTTCAGTACTCTGGACAGCACTTTTTTATTGGTGGATGAATTTATCCACCAATCAGGTTGTTCACCAAAAATGGGCCGGCATCTAAACTTACATTTGTGCACTTCAAATAAAGATACCAAGAGAATGAAGAAAATTTGATAATAGGAGTAAATTAGAAAGTTGCTTAAAATTTCATGTTCAATCTGAATCACAAAAAAAAAAGTTTGGGTACAGTGTCCCTTTAATTTATTTACTAATTTTAACTAAATCCTACTGCAGTTACGCTTATGCTACCGGGCATTACATAAACAAACACGTCTACATGGAATTTAAAGAAGGCGATGTCTGTCAGGTTTACAGCAGTTATGGAATATAGGTCTAAATCATCTACATAAATTGCTGAAAAACACATTTGAAAGAAAAATCAGGTTTCAGCAAAAAGAACCGAAAAAGTTACTTCTCTTCACGTATCATGCTGTATTATGGCAGCCGCAGGTTCTGCATTATTGTACCCTCTGCATGATACTACCAATTTATTACTTTATTACATGTGAATACAATTTTTTTTTATAACAGCTAAAAGTTTATTTTGCAGACTAAACAGATGAAGATTACCAGATTTTAGATTTACAACCAAACTCACATGTAAATAGATTTGTAATTGCCCTTAAGATAATTTCTGGCGTTCGCTCCTCAGTAAGAACATTACATTTTAAATAGCTTTATCTGACCTAAAAGGTTCAGTTAATATAAATCTCAAGAAACATTGTTAAAATAAAAACAAAAGAAACCGACCTCCCAGTTTTGTTCGGTTGTTTTCAGGAATGACAGTCCCTTCTCTAGATCAGCCTTCATCTCGTAGACATGCGCAACAGTATGAACGGACCAGGCATCTTTCTGTTCCACAGCCAAAGCCTAAAAATAACAAAATGAACAGGCAACAGAGTAAATGATATTGTAGGTCAGCTGTTTGCAAATGCAATAAATGAATAAAAGCAAAAGAAAAAACTAAGACAAAAACACTTCAAGGAATAATCGGACATGAAATTATATTTAAAGGGACTCTGTACTGTATATTTTCTCCCCTTCATAATCCACTTTACCTGCTAGAGTTTATTTAATTAATTACATGCTGCTCCTTAACCATTATTTTATCATTTGAAATAGCTGTTGTTGTCTGTTCAAACCACCAGTTACGTAAACAAGAGGCAGTGGCAGAAATCAGCCCCAGTGGTAGGTTGCTCCCAATGCTAGGAATACAATGAACTCTTGTTAGCCATCTCTTCAGAACATTGTCCATTTAATATTTTCCCTGTGACTTGTTAAAACAGCCATTTTGCATTAAATGTATTAGAAATTGCAACTTTATGTTTATTCTAGTAATAAAAGAGATTGAGAAATTTAGGTGGCCTTTGTGTAAAGAGAGATAAAGGGTTCGATTTATCAAGCCCTTCTCCTCACAAGAGAACCTGCAGTCAGGATTTATCAAGCAGCGGTCACCCTACCTTCTTCTCCACCTCTTAGGTGGAGAATTTTAATCTCCCCGGTCTTGTCTCACTGGGGAGATTGACAGTTCCTGCCCGCACATGATTTGCTGTGTGCACGGGCAGGGTTGCACATAAGCTCAAAATAACACTTGTGTGCAATGTTAAATTTGGGCAGCGGATTGCTGTCCGTAAGAGGAGAGCTCAGGTGGACAAAAGGGTGAATATGTCGGCCCCTGTCCGCCCTTGATTAATAAATTGAGTCCAAAGAGGTAAGGTAAGATTATGGGGTCTGCTCATTCTGCAGGCTCAGCCCATTTAAATAGCATGTTCTTGAGAACAATGTGTTGAAGTCTCAATGAGTAAAAAAAAGCTATTTCAAAAGAAACAAAAACCATACTACAAAACAGTATTATAAAAGAGGTGTAAACAGTCTTTGAAAAACTTTTGAACTCTCAGGATGTAGAGCACATTTCCACTCCAGTATTCACCTTTGGCAGCACGCTTCAAACAAACAGGGGTCACTATATAAAAGATTCAAATTCTGCAACAGGAGAAAAGGCGGCTCATGGTGTAGCATTTCGGATGTGTAAAGTTCTGCATAATGACCCTTGCAAGCCACAACCACCAGTGCGGTGCAGTATCAGAGTGCTGGATCCTATCAGACGGGGCCGGCAGAACAAAGCATATTCCAGCTAATGATTCCTATGGGTCCATCAGCATAATCTCATGTGTGATTTCAGTCTGCTAAGGTTGAATCCTTGAGGCAATTTATTATGGTTGGGTTTAGATTGTGGAGGACAGAGATTCTTTTCATTTCTGGACCCAGATGGCAAGATGTCTCTCGTCATCCAGTTAATCACCCATGGCCCATCGCAGCTTGTTCATAATCCTCAAGTGGTAGTAGGAAACTCAAGTAAAGGCCATAACATATCATTAAAAACGCTATTTATTTAAAAACCTCATTTTCACAACTAAAAAATTGCTGGTTCTACAAACCTGAAGCTTTTTCAAATACAAAAATAATCCTAAATGAGCAATTTCCTATACATTTTTACTCTGCAGCTGGTATAACAAGTAATTTGGAACTTATTAAGTGGAAAACAATTTTACAGTATACCGTTCCTTTAACAATGCTCAGTGTTTAATATAATATTACAATTGTGGAGCTGCTTTTTATTATAACAAATTATTCATCTGCATTTCCTACTCTGTGGCACTAAGGTCCATATAAAACCTTTTAAGGACTTTACATGGCTTGTGGGAAATATTTTGGGCAGCTTTGGTATAGATCACTGTTTTTCAAACCTTTCCACAGGACTCCCTAACAGGCCAGATCATTAGGATATCTGAACTGGAGCACAGGTGAAATAATCACATGATTAGTAAACATGGTTATTTACCTGTTCTCATCTGAAGTAATCCTGAAAAGCTGGCCTGTTAGGGAGCCCTAGACAGACCCTTGAGAGAGATCAGAGAAAGGGGCCATAGAGAAAAACAAAACACAGAAACAGAGAATCTAGAGGGGAAAAGAGATTAAAGCATATCAAGCAAGTACAGTTTTGTAGACAAAGACTTTCTAAGGTAAAGAGCAAGACTAGAAGTAGAAATGTTTGTTGGTGACCCTCAAAGTGAGAGAAATAATGTAAAACAGAGCTACAGAAGACAGAGCACAATATATTCTGGGGACAGGCAGACAAACTGTATATTACCTCATTTGCTACCTTCAGAGCCTGATCATAAAAGTTTGTTTCAACCAGACCAAAAGAATACATGCCCTTGACGTAACTATGGAGAGAAACAAGTCATTAGTGTACGTATGGCATTGTATTATCTATTAAACCCCTGGCATCAGACTGCACACCATAAAAACTCACTAGCATTTGACAATACTTTAGGCCTCTTTAAATAAATGGTCATTCAAGCTTTAATAGATATTCATTTAAAGGGACATGAAACCCAAACATTTTCTTTCTTGATTCAGTTTACTTCTATAATAAAATTCTGTTCATTATCTTGGTATCCTTTGTTAAAGGAGCTGCAATGCACTACAGGTGAGCCTATAACAAGAGGCCAGTAGTGCACTGCTGCTCCGAGCCTATCTAAGTATGTCTTTCAACAAAGGATACCAAAAGAACTAAACAAATTAGATAACAGAAGTAAAATGGAAAGATGTTTAAAACAGCCTGCTTTTCTATCTGAAATATAAAAGAAAACTTTTAGGCTTCATGTCCCTTTAAGTTGGGCTTCATGTTCCCTTTAACAAGATTAAAAATATTGGTATTATCTGTAATTGTTGCTCTTTCATATGTACAGCAGAAGCTTTTTAGTACAATGTCCCTAAAATGACAGGTTTTGTTCTGATTATGATTCTACTCATGTGACTTACTTCTGGTCATGTGATCGATACTATGGGCACACTCAGACTGCACCAGCCAATGCTCTGTTAAATGGGCATAGCTGCCAGGTACATAGCTATAGAAAATGACATCACTGCTGTATCATTGACTAGAATAATGTGAGGATTTTTTTTTATTTTTTTTTATTATATTTTTATTGAGGTTTTCAACAGGTACATTAACATCAACGTAGGAATGACAATTTACCAAGTATTCTCCTGTGGAGACAATAACAATACATAACGTTGAAAAGTGTAAAACAGGAGAAACATGATAGTACAATATAAAGGTAGAACCTCTTTTTATAACAAGAATAGATTCCTCCATTAACAGTTAGGGCCTCTTATGGACCCTGCAGAGTTTTAAATACTATAGAGGAGGATTTCTTTTCCTATAAATAAGTAACATAGAAGGAGATATAGATATGGTGCAATACATTGAAAAACTGCAGATAGGCATTGTTACTAGACAATTCTGTTACACTGGGTAAGGAACATAAAAAACAGTATCACATAATATTGCAGTGCTAACTTATAAAGGCAGTAATTAGGGTGCGGTATAGAATAGAAAAACCGCATATTTAACCCTCCTGATATAGGAGGTTTATTATATAGGGGGGTGTTGATAATTCAATAATGTTAATCTATTGTGGAGAAATCCCTAGGGGCATAAATTACAGATAGTTGCATGAAAGTGAACTAATTGTTTGCTGGGCTGGATCTAATTTAGTGGAAACCAACAACCAGACTCCTCTATATGATATAGTTTATGCAGGTCTTTGAAGATATCATGCGCAGGGAGATAATAGCGTTAGTGTAGGGCCAGCCTGCACTGGAAAGCTGTCAAATGCTTTGGAGTAAGGCTGCACAGCACATCGCATCAATATTGGGTCTAACTGTCGGACTATGATACCAATTCTGAACTGTATATGTACAGATAGTACCGCATATGTGCAAACAGCCCAGCACAGCTAGTATATTATAATCAATAGAGCTAGTCTCATACTAAAAAGCTATTGAGTGTGTCGTGTATGGAACACCGCCTCGGCCGCCGGCGGCGCAACCACACAGGACCAGTAGGCATAAGATATGAGATAGTCCTGGTTTTAAGGTTAGGCTCAGAGTTGAGCTAATTGCAATAAAACAGAATAGACTAACTGCTGCATGGTAGTATAATTAACCACAAAGATGTAGCTAATCTATGCCTTAGGAATTGTCAGTGAATACCATGCTGTTCTGGGTCATATAATCATAATCTGTAGTTAGTCAGTACCAAAAACGTTAGGGTTGAAAACATGTTGGATCCTGAAAAGTGAACATTAGGGTGTATGTATCTTAGACCTCAAATACCATAGAAGAGTTATACATTGAGCTCAAAAACAATCAAGATCAAGGAATGAGAATGTCATATGCTTTTGCTGTACAGCACACTTCTGCACACATACAATCATATAGTAGACTTTATATGCGGTGCCGCACTCCATGGATGCCAGATACCTACCATTACATATTTCTTTACACTAGAGGAGGCGATGTTAACACATTTGACAGGTTATGACTAAAGTCTTGTTTAGATTAATAAAAAGGTGAAAATCACCATGGGATAGAATTACAGCTAGCAATACAGGACATCTGTCCGGCACAAGGAGTAAACTAGGTGTTAATCATTAAGTTTCAATAGTGGGTCAGCTGAGATCTAGGGGTTACTTATATGCCTAATAAAATTCCATATGGAGCAGCTACTGGGGGTAAATAGCAAATAAACAAATATAAATATATATAAATAGGATTAACTGCCCCAAACAACAAGAGCTTGCCAACCAACAAGTAAATATAACTACATTGTAATATTAAATTAGGAGCTAGGCAATAGCAGAAATATAAAGCAGGTAGGCATATGTTTCATGTGTATCAACAAAGGTATACAGAGACATATGAGGCTTTTAATATGTTAAAAAATGGCAGGATATTCTGTAGTATACACATTTGTGGAGTCATCTAGCAAATAGAACATTTTTAAGAGGATTGCTAATTACATAGATCCATAAGTGAAGTAGCTTTCACAACTATCAACAGACCTAAATCCCAATGCAATATACTTCTCTATTAGAATGAGTATTACAGAAACAAAGTTCTCACCTGTATTTGATAGATAGTAACTCTCATATTGCAGTGCAGAAAACCAGTGGAATGTTACTGTTCCCTTTAACTAAATAAGACAGCAGCCAGCAGGCAAAGTTCCCATGAAATAAATACAAAGTTATAGGAGACATGTCAAATAGTAATGTAGTAATTGTAAAGACTAGACCAGATTAATTTCACGTACATCTAATGCAAATGGAGAGCTGTGACTAATCCTAGACTCCCCTCCAGTGGTCACAGTTGGTATTTACTTATTGCTAGATATTTGAATTTAAATCCCTAGTCTGTCGTGAGGCAAAGCTGGGTAAATATCACGGGAGATATCTAGCAAATGTCTAAGTCTCATTAGTTAAGTTTGGGGGAAAAAGGCTACCCAATCTCTGCTGTAAGTAAGAATCACAAGAAAAACAATAATGTCGCCCCAGCACCCCTGTTCCTTGCTTCAGTATAAAGACTGCAATGTATATTCTCTTACATGCAAGCTTCCAGTTTAAAGCACTTCAACTCAGCACAACCGACAAAATATGCCTACAGCAAACATTGAAAACTAACCAAAATGAACTATAATAACGGTAGGGTAAGGCAGTTCTATTATTTTTTGTGGCTCAGGCAAGCTGTCCATTTGTATGCAAACTCCCTCTGTCAGTGTTTAACTGAGATGAGAGATATAACTGCGGCACAGCGTGCCAATGGAGTTAGTGTTCTATCCCACGCCAGAACGAAGCGCTGGGTATAGACTCTGTAAGGTATACAGACTGAGCAGTTGCATGCTGTTCCACGGAGTAAGTTTCGATGTCCCTTCAGCTTTAGGTATAGATGGAGTGACGTTTCTGAAGGATGATATCTTAAATCTTGGGCATTGGGTTACGTGTGGGACGGGATCTGCGTGCTGCGGCTGTAGCTCCAGCAGAGAATCAGCCAGAGGCTTACCGTTAGTCTGTTCAAAGCAGGAAAACTTGTTGACAGTAGGGTTTTTAAATACAGATGCTTGCGTCTTGCATATTCCCACCTCAGCAAGGTTCACTGCCCGATCTGCAATATAGACATCCTGTAAACTTGTATTCTTCAGACCTCTAGGTAGATCTGCACAGCCTATAGCTGCGTAACATGTGACTGATATGGTCTTCATTGACTTCTAAGCCGCACTGCTCTCTTTTTCATCTGACGAATTTCTGATCGGCTCCCCCTGAAAAGCAGAGAGCAACGTACGGTCCAATCTTTCAAAGTGCTCATGACAAATCCGGAACAACTCTGCTTCCCAGCTAAATTGCATGTCTCTAGCCTCACCCAATAAGGGAAAACATGGCGCCCCTTCCACTCTCCTCTTGCGTTTCTTGTAAGAGCTTGCAATCTATTGCCACATCACAGGCATGCAAAAAAAAGGTCTTCAACTATCTGCTGGGTAGAACACAAGCTCCTACGGTGACACTAGATGTTGGTTTGGGTGCCACAAGTTAGATAAAATTGCCATTATTAAGAGGATTTTGCGGGAGCTACTGTTTAATGCGTCCTCTCTCATGCCCTGCTGGCTCCGCCCCCCGTGATGATTTTTTTAAATAATTTTTTCAATGAAAAGGTTATGATGTCATTTGATTTACCAGAAATGAATGATTATATGCAAGTGCAGTCACAACTAATGTGCACTATGTCTCCGCGCTAGTGAAACATCCCTGATTGCCGTGATTAGGCAAGATGGGGGCCACAGGCTGTTAATAGGGATGTCAAGTATGTCTAAAAGAGACTGCACACTGAGTAGCGCTGGCCTCTAGGACAAACACAGAGGTTTTTCCGGCTTTTGTTCTTTCTCAGTTGAGTGCGTCTCTTTATTTTATTTTTTTGGATGTCAAAGTACATCATATGCATGTGATTCTATCTATATCAACTTTCCTTCAGGGTAAGGTGTGCTCTACGTGCAGACGCTATGCTAGGGTTGGCACCCAGTTGATATTTTATTGGCATGGCTGGTATGTTTAAGGTTAAGTTCAATGTAGATAATAAATAATAAAATATAGGAATAAGGGTCCTGTTATGGTGAAAATTCCTCTAAGTGTGTTAGAATCTAACAGTCATTTAAAATCAATTATAGCAAATTTATGCTGTATAATTAGTGGTCTCCCCAGGACCTTTTTAGCGGGAGCAGTGCACCACACCATTTTACTGACCAATCGGATAAACTTTTAGCCAATATTAAGCTAAAATTATCCAGTATTAAAAATGATTATTTTTATTGCACAGATTATCATTAAATACATTTATGTTAAATTATGCAATTAATTTGTGCTTTGGATAGCTGAAAATTATATATTAGAAAATATTACACTGCCCCCACCCAGCTACTGTCACCCGTCTGGCAACATTTTCTGTGTAGAACGCTGAATTTATACAAACGTATGCTAATTAGTATAGCTGATGTTGTTGTCCCAAGAAAGGCTGCAACCCTAGCCATGAAATAATGTATACACTATTAGGCCTCTATATTGTGCATACTATAGTTTCTTGTATTACTTCTTTAGCAGAATCATTTTTGGTTTACAAAAGTAATTATTTTAATAGCATAATATTGCCATCAGATAAACAATCCTTCCAAACAAATATTTTCTAAGAATATATATCATTAAGTCTGCATTCAGACTCAATGATACTATACTGACTGTTACAAAAGAGTAACGGGACTTGGAAATTATAATTTCAGATGTTTTGAAATTTGTTCAAAGGAGGCTACTAAAATGGTACATGGTGTAAAAAATAAAAAAACAGGAAAGGCTCAATGACCTACATATGTATAGTTTAACCCTTTAACGACCAGCACCGTAAAAAAAAAAACTGTACTGTCAGACAGCTGCAGTACCTAAGATGGCTGACACTAGTTAGATGGGGGAGGGTTAGAGAGCTCTTTGGGAGGCATCAGGGAGGTGGGAGAGTAAGGGGGGAATCCTATATTGTAGGGAAAAAAAAACACTAAAACTTTATATTGGCCGACTGTCTGCTAGTACCTAAGATAATGGTGGCAATATGCGGCGCCAAGCCGGATTAACCGCGCGCCTATTAGCTAAGAGGTGGAAACGCAAATCTCAGCCAAATAACGAAAACAGCATTCTGCCGGTGGGCTGCCTTAGCAGCTCATGGCGGTGATCGCTTGGAACAAATAAAGGAGCTTTCAGCATGAAGTATTTTATACATCATGACTGAAATTCAGAAGTGTGGTGCACAGCTGCAATTAGTGGCCTTCTTATTACCAAAATGAAATGTTAAAGTCGTGCATGTCTGAAATATCTGGACAAAGGGGATCCAAGAGAAGCTTTTACATCCATTTGTGTTATGACTGCACAAGCGGTATGTAAATAATTTATCGTTTTGATAGGTAGATAAAAAAAAAACAAGGCTCTATTTCGTTTTAAACGGACAGTCTAGGCCAAAATAAACTTTCATGATTCAGATAGAGCATGTAATTTTAAACAATTTTCCAATTTACTTTTATCACCAATTTTGCTTTGTTCTCTTGGTATTCTTAGTTGAAAGCTTAACTTAGGAGGTTCATATGCTAATTTCTTAGACCTTGAAGCCCACCTCTTTCAGATTGCATTTTAACAGTTTTTCACCACTAGAGGGTGTTAGTTCACATATTTCATATAGATAACACTGTGCTCGTGCACGAGAAGTTATCTGGGAGCAGGCACTGATTGGCTAGACTGCAAGTCTGTCAAAAGAACTGAAAAAAGGGGCAGTTTGCAGAGGCTTAGATACAAGATAATCAGAGGTTAAAAGTATATTATTATAACTGTGTTGGTTATGCAAAACTGGGAAATGGGTAATAAAGGGATTATCTATCTTTTAAAACAATAAAAATTCTGGTGTAGACTGTCCCTTTAAATGAAGAAATTGCAAAAATGCTAACAATTCTCTGGTCTTCTGGGCAAGTTTTTATTTTAAATGCCCAGTCCTTAAGGCAGAGCTCGACAAACCCAGGAACATGGGAGCCACTGGCTCCTAGAATTGTACTCCTGGCTCCTACATTTTTGGGTTAATCGCCATAGATCTATATACAGATACCACTGTCTGGCTTTAACAGATTTGTCAACCCCTGGCTTATGGGGTTAAAAGAGATAAGGGAAAGAGGTGATATATTAAATTTCAAGTATATTAAGCAGCTTGTTAAAGCTGAGGCTATGAGTATTTTTCATAAAAAGCAATTCCAGAACAAGGGGTCATGATTTTAAGCTGAAGGAAAGTAAATTCACGATTCATTTGTGCAAGCGCTTCTTCAAAGAAAGGGCGGTTGTTTCATGGAATAAACTTCCATTGGAGGTGGTAATGACTAGACACGTGCATTCAGATCTTTTGTTAGGATCCGAATGTGGAAGAAGGCGCCTGTTTGTGGCATTCGGCTCTTTTCAAAGCCTGATTTATTCTTGTTAAAGCTCAACACACTAAGATCTTAGTGTGTTGAACTTTCACAAGAAAAAAACAGAATTTATGCTTACCTGATAAATTACTTTCTCCAACGGTGTGTCCGGTCCACGGCGTCATCCTTACTTGTGGGATATTCTCTTCCCCAACAGGAAATGGCAAAGAGTCCCAGCAAAGCTGGTCACATGATCCCACCTAGGCTCCGCCCACCCCAGTCATTCGACCGACGGACAGGAGGAAATATATATAGGAGAAACCATATGATACCGTGGTGACTGTAGTTAGAGAAAATAATTCATCAGACCTGATTAAAAAACCAGGGCGGGCCGTGGACCGGACACAACGTTGGAGAAAGTAATTTATCAGGTAAGCATAAATTCTGTTTTCTCCAACATTGGTGTGTCCGGTCCACGGCGTCATCCTTACTTGTGGGAACCAATACCAAAGCTTTAGGACACGGATGAAGGGAGGGAGCAAATCAGGTCACCTAAATGGAAGGCACCACGGCTTGCAAAACCTTTCTCCCAAAAATAGCCTCCGAAGAAGCAAAAGTATCAAATTTGTAAAATTTGGCAAAAGTGTGCAGTGAAGACCAAGTCGCTGCCTTACATATCTGGTCAACAGAAGCCTCGTTCTTGAAGGCCCATGTGGAAGCCACAGCCCTAGTGGAGTGAGCTGTGATTCTTTCAGGAGGCTGCCGTCCGGCAGTCTCATAAGCCAATCGGATAATGCTTTTAAGCCAAAAGGAAAGAGAGGTAGAAGTCGCTTTTTGACCTCTCCTTTTACCAGAATAAACGACAAACAAGGAAGATGTTTGTCTGAAATCTTTAGTAGCCTCTAAATAGAATTTTAGAGCACGGACTACGTCCAAATTGTGTAACAAACGTTCCTTCTTTGAAACTGGATTCGGACACAAAGAAGGTACAACTATCTCCTGGTTAATATTTTTGTTGGAAACAACTTTCGGAAGAAAACCAGGCTTAGTACGCAAAACCACCTTATCTGCATGGAACACCAGATAGGGCGGAGAACACTGCAGAGCAGATAACTCTGAAACTCTTCTAGCAGAAGAAATTGCAACCAAAAACAAAACTTTCCAAGATAAAAACTTAATATCTACGGAATGTAAGGGTTCAAACGGAACCCCTTGAAGAACTGAAAGAACTAGATTTAGACTCCAGGGAGGAGTCAAAGGTCTGTAAACAGGCTTGATCCTAACCAGAGCCTGAACAAATGCTTGAACATCTGGCACAGCTGCCAGTCTTTTGTGAAGTAAAACAGATAAAGCAGAGATCTGTCCCTTCAGAGAACTTGCAGATAATCCTTTCTCCAAACCTTCTTGTAGAAAGGATAGAATCTTCGGAATTTTTATCTTGTTCCATGGGAATCCTTTGGATTCACACCAACAGATATATTTTTTCCATATTTTATGGTAAATTTTTCTAGTTACAGGCTTTCTAGCCTGAATCAGAGTATCTATTACAGAATCTGAAAACCCACGCTTTGATAAAATCAAGCGTTCAATCTCCAAGCCGTCAGTTGGAGGGAAACCAGATTCGGATGTTTGAATGGACCCTGAACAAGAAGGTCCTGTCTCAAAGGTAGCTTCCATGGTGGAGCCGATGACATATTCACCAGGTCTGCATACCAAGTCCTGCGTGGCCACGCAGGAGCTATCAAGATCACCGAGGCCCTCTCCTGATTGATCCTGGCTACCAGCCTGGGGATGAGAGGAAACGGTGGGAATACATAAGCTAGGTTGAAGGTCCAAGGTGCTACTAGTGCATCTACTAGGGTCGCCTTGGGATCCCTGGATCTGGACCCGTAGCAAGGAACCTTGAAGTTCTGACGAGACGCCATCAGATCCATGTCTGGAATGCCCCATAATTGAGTTATTTGGGCAAAGATTTCCGGATGGAGTTCCCACTCCCCCGGATGGAATGTCTGACGACTCAGAAAATCCGCTTCCCAATTTTCCACTCCTGGGATGTGGATCACAGACAAGTGGCAGGAGTGATCCTCCGCCCATTGAATTATCTTGGTCACTTCTTTCATCGCCAGGGAAGTCCTTGTTCCCCCCTGATGATTGATATATGCAACGGTCGTCATGTTGTCTGACTGAAACCTTATGAATTTGGCCTTTGCTAGTTGAGGCCAAGCTCTGAGAGCATTGAATATTGCTCTCAGTTCCAGAATGTTTATCGGGAGAAGAGACTCTTCCCGAGACCATAGACCCTGAGCTTTCAGGGATTCCCAGACCGCGCCCCAGCCCACTAGGCTGGCGTCGGTCGTGACAATGACCCACTCTGGTCTGCGGAAGCTCATTCCCTGTGACAGATTGTCCAGGGTCAGCCACCAACGGAGTGAATCTCTGGTCTTTTGATCTACTTGAATCGTCGGAGACAAGTCTGTATAATCCCCATTCCACTGTCTGAGCATGCACAGTTGTAATGGTCTTAGATGAATTCGTGCAAAAGGAACTATGTCCATTGTTGCAACCATCAATCCTATTACTTCCATGCACTGCGCTATGGAAGGACGAGGAACAGAATGAAGTACTTGACAAGAGCTTAGAAGTTTTGATTTTCTGACCTCTGTCAGAAAAATCCTAATTTCTAAGGAATCTATTATTGTTCCCAAGAAGGGAACTCTTGTTGACGGGGACAGAGAACTTTTTTCTTTGTTCACCTTCCATCCGTGAGATCTGAGAAAGGCTAGGACGATGTCCGTATGAGCCTTTGCTTTTGACAGGGACGACGCTTGAATCAGGATGTCGTCCAAGTAAGGTACTACTGCAATGCCCCTTGGTCTTAGAACCGCTAGAAGGGACCCTAGTACCTTTGTGAAAATCCTTGGAGCAGTGGCTAATCCAAATGGAAGTGCCACAAACTGGTAATGCTTGTCCAGAAAAGCGAACCTTAGGAACTGATGATGTTCCTTGTGGATAGGAATATGTAGGTACGCATCCTTTAAATCCACGGTAGTCATAAATTGATTTTCCTGGATAGTAGGTAGGATCGTTCGAATAGTTTCCATTTTGAACGATGGTACCCTGAGAAATTTGTTTAGGATCTTTAGATCCAAAATTGGTCTGAATGTTCCCTCTTTTTTGGGAACTATGAACAGATTGGAATAAAATCCCATTCCTTGTTCTCTTATTGGAACTGGATGTATCACTCCCATCTTTAACAGGTCTTCTACACAATGTAAGAATGCCTGTCTCTTTATTTGGTTTGAAGATAATTGAGACCTGTGGAACCTTCCCCTTGGGGGTAGTTCCTTGAATTCCAGGAGATAACCTTGAGAAACTATTTCTAGCGCCCAAGGATCCTGAACATCTCTTGCCCAAGCCTGAGCAAAGAGAGAAAGTCTGCCCCCACTAGATCCGGTCCCGGATCGGGGGCTATCCCTTCATGCTGTTTTGGTAGCAGTGGTAGGCTTCTTGGCCTGCTTACCCTTGTTCCAGCCTTGCATTGGTTTCCAGGCTGGTTTGGGTTGTGAAGTATTACCCTCTTGCTTAGAGGATACAGAATTAGAGACTGGTCCGTTTCTGCGAAAGGGACGAAAATTAGGCTTATTATTAGCCTTAAAAGACCTATCCTGTGGGAGGGCGTGGCCCTTTCCCCCAGTGATGTCTGAAATAATCTCTTTCAAATCAGGTCCAAATAATGTTTTACCTTTGAAAGGAATGTTAAGCAATTTTGTCTTGGAAGACACATCCGCTGACCAAGACTTTAGCCAAAGCACTCTGCGCGCCACGACAGCAAACCCTGAATTTTTCGCCGCTAATCTAGCTAATTGCAAAGCGGCATCTAAAACAAAAGAGTTAGCCAATTTAAGTGCTTGAACTCTGTCCATAACCTCCTCATACGAAGATTCTTTACTGAGCGATTTTTCTAGTTCCTCGAACCAGAAACACGCTGCCGTAGTGACAGGAACAATGCATGAAATTGGTTGTAGAAGGTAACCTTGCTGTACAAAAATCTTTTTAAGCAAACCCTCTAATTTCTTATCCATAGGATCTTTGAAAGCACAACTATCTTCGATAGGAATAGTAGTGCGTTTGTTTAGAGTAGAAACCGCCCCCTCGACCTTGGGGACTGTCTGCCATAAGTCCTTTCTGGGGTCGACTATAGGAAATAATTTCTTAAATATAGGGGGGGGAACAAAAGGTATGCCGGGCCTTTCCCACTCTTTATTTACTATGTCCGCCACCCGCTTGGGTATAGGAAAAGCGTCGGGGGGCACCGGAACCTCTAGGAACTTGTCCATCTTACATAATTTCTCTGGAATGACCAAATTGTCACAATCATCCAGAGTAGATAACACCTCCTTAAGCAGTGCGCGGAGATGTTCTAATTTAAATTTAAATGTCACAACATCAGGTTCAGCTTGATGAGAAATTTTTCCTGAATCTGAAATTTCTCCATCAGACAAAACCTCCCTCATGGCCCCTTGAGATTGGTGTGAGGGTATGTCAGAACAGTTATCATCAGCGTCCTCTTGCTCTTCAGTGTTTAAAACAGAGCAATCGCGCTTTCTCTGATAAGTAGGCATTTTGGATAAAAGATTTGCTATGGAGTTATCCATTACAGCCGTTAATTGTTGCATGGTAATAAGTATTGGCGCACTAGATGTACTAGGGGCCTCCTGTGTGGGCATAACTGGTGTAGACACAGTAGGGGATGATGTAGTATCATGTTTACTCCCCTCATTTGAGGAATCATCTTGGGCAATATCATTATCTGTTGCATTACTGTCCTTACTTTGTTTGGACACTATGGCACAATTATCACATAAATTTAAATGGGGAGACACATTGGCTTTCATACATATAGAACATAGCTTATCTGATGGTACAGACATGTTAAACAGGCTTAAACTTGTCAACAAAGCACAAAAAACGTTTTAAAATAAAACCGTTACTGTCACTTTAAATTTCAAACTGAAAACACTTTATTACTGAATATGTGAAAAAGTATGAAGGAATTGTTCAAATTTCAGAGCTTTAACCCTTAAATTAACGGAACCGGAGCCGTTTTTACATTTAACCCCTATACAGTCCCAGAATGAGGCTCTGTCTATAACTAGAAAGGCCCCCATCTGAAAAAGGTGTCCAACACAGTGCCTGCCGTTTTTCTAAACGTTCCCCAAGATTATAATACCAATAATTAGTTAGAATCTGCATAATATGCCTAGTAAAGCAATTGTTTTAGCCCAGAAAAATGTCTACCAGTTTTTAAGCCCTTTTTGAAGCCCTTTATTCTTTTATGTTTAACTAAGAAAATGGCTTACCGGTCCCCATGAGGGGAAATGACAGCCTTCCAGCATTACATGGTCTTGTTAGAAATATGGCTAGTCATACCTTAAGCAGAAAAGACTGCTAACTGTTTCCCCCAACTGAAGTTACTTCATCTCAACAGTCCTGTGTGGAAACAGCAATCGATTTTAGTTACTGTCTGCTAAAATCATCTTCCTCTTACAAACAGAAATCTTCATCCTTTTCTGTTTCAGAGTAAATAGTACATACCAGCACTATTTTAAAATAACAAGCACTTGATAGAAGAATAAAACTACATTTAAACACCAAAAAACTCTTAACCATCTCCGTGGAGATGTTGCCTGTGCAACGGCAAAGAGAATGACTGGGGTGGGCGGAGCCTAGGAGGGATCATGTGACCAGCTTTGCTGGGACTCTTTGCCATTTCCTGTTGGGGAAGAGAATATCCTACAAGTAAGGATGACGCCGTGGACCGGACACACCAATGTTGGAGAAATCCGTCTCTAAAAAGAGCGGAATAAAACATGCAGCCGCCTATGGATCTTATATGCCATCAAAATCTATGTTTCTACTATACCTAACCATATTAAAATACTCATAATACAAGACATTGCAAATAAAAAATAAAGTGATAATTAAATAGTTTAAAAAGTATTATAAGCTAAAGAGATTTCTGTAGACTATTTACCTACCTACTTAAAGGCACCTTAGGAGACCAGAACGGGAGAACACGTGCTACAGAATCTCTCATTTGTGTTTGACATCCAAGATAAAAATATGCATCATGAGCAGATTTTAAAGCCAGCAGGTCAGTTGGATGATCTCGTAAGATTTTTTCCCACAGATCAGAGGCTTTAGGAAGGTTTCTACAAATAAAATAAATGTTGGTGGCACTGAGACATTGTAAGGTTGAAAAGAATAGAAAGGTCAACATTGAAATGTGCATAATAGAAACATTTTCATTTAGCAAATGTGCATCTAGTAAAAGTTATTACTGATTTTCAGAGGCATATGCACATATGCATGATGTGAGTGCCCTATGGACCACAACTTCTCAGAGAGTTTGCAGTGGCTTGTATGACACAAATGAAGTCATATACACCACTGCCCGCACGGTAACATTTGATTCCTGATCCTATAGTCACACATAGCATATGTATGTGTGCCGCTGAAACAGTAATTACTTTTACTAGGGGCAATTTTGCAAAAATGCTTCTATTTAACAAATTTAGATATCTTCAGAAATGTAATCAATGTAACCACAGACAAGAAGAAAACAAACAAACAAACAAAAACAAATCAACACACAGTTAAAGGGACATTCTCATAAAAAAATACATGTTCCACTTGTTACTTGGATTAGTAAAGTACAAATTGCATGCAATTACTGTGTATATCCCCTCAAAGGGGTTAACCATTTAGATAGTTACCCACACTGTATCAATAGTGCAAAAACTAGATCCTGTCAATTACAGCATATAACTTTTGCATTACAATGTCCCTTAAAAGGACAATAAATACAGTAGATTTGCATAATCTACAAATGCATAATAACAAGAAAATGCAATAGCACCTAATCTGAACGTCAAATGAGTAGTAGGTTTTTTCTGACAAATTTCCGTTATGTCTTTTTCTACTTCCTGTATCATGTGACAGCCATCAGCCAATTACAAATGCAAATACGTATATTCTGTGAATTCTTGCACATGCTCAATAGGAGCTAGTGACTCAAAAAGTGTAAATATAAAAAGACTGTGCACATTTTGTAAATGGAAGTAAATTGGAAAGTTATTTAAAATTGCATGCTCTATCTGAATCATGAAAGTTTAATTTTGACTTGAGTGTCCCTTTAAGAGAATGCAAATGCATGTCAGTGTTACAGAAAACAATGTAATAAACAGGTTAAAGGTCTGACAGACTCAGTAAGTCATTGAAGCTTGGCTGTAAGCAGGTCACGTCACCTAGCAGGTAAGCAGGTCACGTGTCACCTAGCAGGTAAGCAGGTCACATGTCACCTAGCAGGTAAGCAGGTCACGTGTCACCTAGCAGATAAGCAGGTCACGTGTCACCTAGCAGGTAACTAGGTCACATGTCACCTAGCAGGTAAGCAGGTCACGTATCACCTAGCAGGTAAGCAGGTCACATGTCACCTAGCAGGTAAGCAGGTCACGTGTCACCTAGCAGGTAAGCAGGTCACATGTCACCTAGCAGGTAAGCAGGTCACATGTCACCTAACAGGTAAGCAGGTTACATGTCACCTAGCAGGTAAGCAGGTCACATGTCACCTAGCAGGTAAGCAGGTCATGTATCACCTAGCAGGTAAGAAGGTCACATGTCACCTAGCAGGTAAGCAGGTCATGTATCACCTAGCAGGTAAGCAGGTCACATGTCACCTAGCAGGTAAGCAGGTCATGTATCACCTAGCAGGTAAGCAGGTCACATGTCCCCTAGCAGGTAATCAAGTCATGTATCACCTAGCAGGTAAGCAAGTAACATGTCCCCTAGCAGGTAAGCAGGTCACATCACCTAGCAAGTAAGCAGGTCACATGTCACCTAGCAGGTAAGCAGGTCACATGTCACCTAGCAGGTAAGCAGGTCATGTATCACCTAGCAGGTCACATGTCACCTAGCAGGTAAGCAGGTCATGTATCACCTAGCAGGTAAGCAGGTCACATGTCATCTAGCAGGTAAGCAGGTCATGTATCACCTAGCAGGTAAGCAGTTCACGTGTCCCCTAGCAGGTAAGCAGTTCACATGTCACCTAGCAGGTAAGCAGGTCATGTATCACCTAGCAGGTCACATGTCACCTAGCAGGTAAGCAGGTCACATGTCATCTAGCAAGTAAGCAGGTCACATGTCACCTAGCAGGTAAGCAGGTCACATGTCACCTAGCAGGTAAGCAGGTCACATGTCACCTAGCAGGTAAGCAGGTCATGTATCACCTAGCAGGTAAGCAGTCACATGTCACCTAGCAGGCTGCACACTTAATTGATTGTTACCCTTTTCCAAAAGCCTCCACTGCAGCTACATGAATCCTCTCTCTCTCAGTCAAAGGCTGAGTCTTAGAAAGCTCAACCATTGTTCTTATTTCATTATCAAGTTCCTTATCAAGCAACGGTGAACGTCCAGTTCCAATCAGCTCCACACCATTGGAGATCACATGACCCATTACTGAAGTAAACAAGTAAAACAAGTGTCAATGGTGTCATAACAGGTGCAGTTAAATTAAAAGTAAAACCAAAAATTAAAACCTACATGGTTCATGACCATACGTTGGTCTCACCAAAGAGGACTAGCCCTTAAAAAAGGGCTGGACTGAAAACCCAAAGACTAAAACACCACATTTACAAGTTACTTTGAAGTTTGCTGACTTTCCTGCTAACTACTATATTATTTTTTATATATTATTTTTTATTTGACATTTTTGACATACATATAATCTGTAATGACAATTCTCTTTATCTCCACAAAGACCCAAAAGATGACATGAAATTAAGTCCATACATTAAGTAAACAGTCTCTTTTGTAAAAGTCCTCTTTCATCCTATAAGGTGAATGGTCCTGGAGATCAAACATGTAGACTCAAAAAATAAACATAAACTTTAAAGTCTAAACTAACAAAGAACTAAACTAACAATGGCAAAGAATTTGCCACATAATTTTCTTAATTTGACACGTTTGATACATGTTCTTATCTAATTATTTTAATGTTTATCTAAACAGGCATTTCAACCCATTAGGGTTTGTTGTCCCTTATATGAGTCCCAGTACAATAACATACCATAATATAAACTTATTTGTTCTAAGCTAGTGATATCATTCCAGTAGTAACACATTTTTAACCTTATCTCTCCATATGTCTAACGAGGGAGCGTTGGGCGACTTCCAACAAGATGCTATCAATTGCCTAGCAGTATTTATTGTCCAAGATTTCTTTTAATGACACATTTTATCTCTTTCAAAAGGTTGAATAGACAAACTTGGGGGGACGGTACCATATTACTATACAAAATTAGTTAAATTCCTTAATGATATCTGACCAGAAATCCACCAGATATGTTCCATGCCATATTTGTCTGCATTACACCTCCAACATCTATCCGAGGCCTCAGGAAATAGATATTTAATTCTCCTTGGTGTTAAGTACCAATGGAAAACTATTTTATAATTAGTTTCCAAAGCCTGTGTTGAGTAAGCTGAGTGTGATGTATTCCGGAAGATAGTCCTCCAGTCCTTTTGTGTAAATACGTTTGTGAGTTCTTTTTCCCATCCACTCATGTATTTATGGGGATTAGGTGAAGTAGTATTCAGAATATACTGTAATTATATGTGCGGAAATAATACATTTATATGGAATGTCATTCCAACATAATTGTTCAAATTTAGTAAGAGGTCTCGTGATATCTATTCTATTTTTATGTGAGTTTATATAGTGATGGGTTTGATGGTAACGTAGCCATGACTAAAAAAAACAAACCCTTACCCAAAACTTTGATATCTTTTTGTAGCGTTAGTTTGTTTGTATTTAATAACATATAAATAGATACAAGTCTTTTAATACTGGGGTCTAAGTCCAATGGATATACCCATCCTTCCTTATATTCCGGGTTATTTAAAATCGGTGTCAGAGGAGAGTAAGTACTAGAAATACCTTTTGTTTTGTTTTTTAAATAAATTTCCAATTCGAATATGCTTTATATATTGTGGAAATATCACTATTTTGTACTCCAGACAGGATTTTAGGTGTCCAACATGCTCCTCCTAATTGAGGAATGTTTGCCAGGTCATGTTCAATTTGAATCCAATGTTTCAAATTGTTATTGTCAAATCTGCACCATTCAACAATCCTCTGTAAAGAAATCGCTCTTTTATAGATACATAGATTAGGTACCCCCAAGCCTCCCATATTTTTAGAAGTATACATAGTTAGTTTATTTACACAAAGTGTTTTATTCCTCCAAATATAGTGGTTTATAATTTTTTGTAATTTGTGTAAGTATATGTCCATATGAGGGAGGGGAAGTGTCTGCAGGATATATAGAACTCTTGGTAGTATCATCATCTTTATAGTATTTATTCTGCTTATCCAGGAGGTATTTTTAGAGGACCACATTGAGGTCAATCTGGTTATGTCTGCTATCAATTTTGTATAGTTGAGAGAGCGAATTTCCCCTATTTGGTTAGCCAAATGTATTCCTAGATATTTAATAGATGTTTGATGAATGGAGAATGTGCTACAACTCCTTAGTTTATCCATCTCTGTGGACTTACTAATATTAACTAAAAAATTTGATACCTCACCAAATGATCTTAGTTCAGACAGCACCGCGGAGAGAGATTCTAGAGGAATAGACAAGGTCATGAGAACATCATCAGCAAACATTGATAACTTGTATTCTTTTTGTTCAATTGTTATACCTCCTATTCCACTGTTATATCTGATCCTAGAGGCAAGCGATTGATAGAATAAATAGTAATGGAGAGAGGGGGCAACCCTGTCTCATCCTGTTTCTTATTTCAAGTTGTTATGAAATAGTGCCATTAATTCAAATTTGGGCTATAGGGAAGGAGTAAAAGGCCATTACTCTATGAATGAATGGTAGTGGAAAGTTAAATTTTAGTAGTGTGGCTTCTAAATAAGTTAAATCTAGCCTATCAAATGCTATTTCTGCATCTGTAGATAGGAAAATTGATGAGATATTGTTTTTGTTAATATATTCCAAGATATCAAGGATCTTAACAGCGTTATCTCTAGCCTCTCTCCACGGTACGAAACTCACCTGATCTGGTGATATTAAACTTGGTAAAATCTTATTTAGTCTCATCGCCAGTATTTTAGCGAAAATTTTAATATCTATATTTAAAAGGGAAATTGGTAGAAAATTAGCAGGTATATCATTTCTATTCCCAGGTTTGGGGAAAATTGTGATATATACCTGTAACATAGTGTCTGCCAGAAAACTTCCAACGTCTATTTGATGAAATGAGTTTAATAAATGTGGAGTTTGTAATAGGAACCAGAAAATCCGTCAGGACCAGGGGCCTTCCTTACTTTCAATGTTTTGATAGCTTTTAATACCTCTAATTTGGTAATTGGAGTTTGCAGGAAAGTATTGTCTTCTTCAGACATGTGAGGCAGTTTAGTTTTTTCTAAATATGCCTTACATTTATCAAGTCGAGTGGAAGTAATTTTTAAAAACTGCAGCGATTTGTTTAGTATCCTCTACTTTAGACCCATCAGGTTTATTAATGAAATATATAAATGTTTTGGCCTGTTTGGTTTTGAGAGATCTAGCCAGGAATCTTCCTAGTTTAGTTACATTAGAGTAACATTTTTGTTTCAGTTTGAAGGCTATTGATTGTGCTTTTATGTGTAAATGAGTTGTCATTTTATCTCTATAGAGTTTCAACTGCTGATGAATCTTATCCTCCAACAGGTACATTTTTTTAAGTAATCTAGTTGTGAAATTTCATTAGCTATATGTGTATACTCCTCTCTCTGTTTTTTTATTTGAATAGCCTTATGTTTGATCAGGATCCCCCTAATATAGCTTTTATGTGCTTCCCAAAGGGTGGTAGGCTCAATGTACTCATGCATATTAATCGTGAAAAATTCTTTAAATTCCTTTTCTAAAGTTGTATATATTTCCGGGTCTGATAAAAGGGATTCATCCAATTTCCACATTAATTCTGAACGCCAATTGAGTTTACATTTGACCATGGAGTGGTCCGACCAGGCTCTGTGAGATATGCCTGTATCAGACACAAATGCTAGTGTCAAATGGTCTAAAATGATGTTATCAATTCTAGAATATGTCTTATTTGGACTAGAAAAAAAAAGTATAATCCCTCTTATTGGGATTGGAGATTCTCCAAGGGTCGTGTAGGCCAAGAGTTTTCATAAGATTCCATATTGATTTAAGCGTAGTTTTAGCTGTACTTATATTTGGATTGGAGCTATCTAATTTAGGATTCAAGGGAATGCTATTGTTCATTCCCAGGTTGAGCGCTTCTCTCTTTTTATTTACACCATGTGGATATATGTTTTTATCCAGTCCTTAAAGGGACAGTCAACACTAAAATTGCTATTGTTTAAAAAAGATAGATAACGCCTTTACTACACATTCCCAAGCTTTGCACAACCAACATTGTTATAGTAATAATACTTTATAACATTAAAACCTCTAAATTTCTGCCTGTTTCTAAGTCACTATAGACAGCCTCTTATCACATGAATTTTGTTTATTTATATAAAGGAGACTGCTAGTTCATGTGGGCCATATAGATAACATTGTGCTCACACCAGTTGAGTTATTTAAGAGTCAGCACTAATTGGCTAAAATTTAAGTCAATAGATAATTAAAAGTTATGTGATCAGTGTGCTGTCAGAAGATGCTTAGATACAAGGTAATCACAGAGGTAAAAAGTCATTAGCTCAGTAGGAGCTTGTGCCCCAGAAAATGTGCATATAAAATGTGATAATGGAAGTAAATTAGAAATTGTCTTAAAACTGCATGCTCTTTCTGAATCGTGAAAGTTTATTTTGACTTGAGTGTCCCTTTAATACAACAGTGTTGGTTATACAAAACTGGGGAATGGGTAATAAAGGGATTATCTATTTTTTAAAGCAATAATAATTCTGGTGTAGACTGTCCCTTTAAAAGGTAAACTAAACCAGGATGATTCCTTTTCAGCTCATTTATAACCCTCCATAATTGGCCTCAACAGAAGGAATCAAATAAGAAAACAGGCTTTTTTTTAAAAAAAACTAGCGCCTAGATTTAGAGTTTTGCGGCCAAGGGGGTGCGTTAGCTACGCAGGCTTTTTTTCTGGCCGCACCTTTTAAATAACTCTGGTATTGAGAGTTTACAGAATGGCTGGGTTTTCAGTGTGTTAGGCTCCAAAAAGGGAGCGTACAGGCATATTTAACGCCACTGCAACTCTCGATACCAGAGTTGCTTACGGACGCGGCCAGCCTCAAAAACGTGCTCGTGCACGATTCCCCCATAGAAAACAATGGGGCTGTTTGAGCTGAAAAAAAAACCTAACACCTGCAAAAAAGCCGCGTTCAGCTCCTAACGCAGCCCCATTGTTTCCTATGGGGAAACACCTCCTACGTCTGCACCTAACACTCTAACATGTACCCCGAGTCTAAACACCCCTAACCTTACACTTATTAACCCCTAATCTGCCGCCCCCGCTATCGCTGACCCCTGCATATTATTATTAACCCCTAATCTGCCGCTCCGTAAACCGCCGCTACTTAAATTATCCCTATGTACCCCTAATCTGCTGCCCCTAACACCGCCGACCCCTATATTATATTTATTAACCCCTAATCTGCCCCCCACAACGTCGCCGCTACCTACCTACACTTATTAACCCCTAATCTGCCAAGCGGACCGCACCGCTATTATAATAAAGTTATTAACCCCTAATCCGCCTCACTAACCCTATAATAAATAGTATTAACCCCTAATCTGCCCTCCCTAACATCGCCGACACCTAACTTCAAACATTAACCCCTAATCTGCCAACTTGAGCTCACCGCTATTCTAATAAATGTATTAACCCCTAAAGCTAAGTCTAACCCTAACACTAACACCCCCCTAAATTAAATATAATTTAAATCTAACGAAATAAATTAACTCTTATTAAATAACTTATTCCTATTTAAAGATAAATACTTACCTGTAAAATAAACCCTAATATAGCTACAATATAAATTATAATTATATTGTAGCTATTTTAGGATTAATATTTATTTTACAGGCAACTTTGTAATTATTTTAACCAGGTACAATAGCTATTAAATAGTTAAGAACTATTTAATAGTTACCTAGTTAAAATAATAACAAAATTACCTGTAAAATAAATCCTAACCTAAGTTACAATTAAACCTAACACTACACTATCATTAAATTAATTAAATAAAATACCTACAATTATCTACAATTAAACCTAACACTACACTATCAATAAATTAATTAAATATAATATCTACAATTATCTACAATTAAATCTAATACTACACTATCAATAAATAAATTAAATACAATTCCTACAAATAAATACAATTAAATAAACTAACTAAAGTACAAAAAATAAAAAAGAACTAAGTTACAAAAAATAAAAAAATATTTACAAACAGAAAAAATTACAACAATTTTAAACTAATTACACCTACTCTAAGCCCCCTAATAAAATAACAAAGACCCCCAAAATAAAAAAATGCCCTACCCTATTCTAAATTACTAAAGTTCAAAGCTCTTTTACCTTACCAGCCCTGAACAGGGCCCTTTGCGGGGCATGCCCCAAAGAATTCAGCTCTTTTGCCTGTAAAAAAACACATACAATACCCCCACCCCCAACATTACAACCCACCACCCACATACCCCTAATCTAACCCAAACCCCCCTTAAATAAACCTAACACTAAGCCCCTGAAGATCTTCCTACCTTGTCTTCACCTCGCCGGGTTCACCGATCGGTCCAGAAGAGGGTCCGAAGTCTTGATCCAAGCCCAAGCGGGGGGCTGAAGAATGATGTCCATCCTCGGGCTGAAGTCTGGATCCAAGCGGCGGCTGAAGAAATCCATCATCGGGCTGAAGTCGGAAGTCCATCATCGGGATGAAGTCTTCTATCAAGCCGCATCTTCAATCTTCTTTCTTCTGGAGCGGAGCGGAGCCATCTTCTTCCAAGCCGACGCGGAACATCCTCTTCAACCGACGAATAGACGACGAATGACGGTTCCTTTAAGGGACGTCATCCAAGATGGCGTCCCCCGAATTCCGATTGGCTGATAGGATTCTATCAGCCAATCGGAATTAAGGTAGGAATATTCTGATTGGCTGATGGAATCAGCCAATCAGAATCAAGTTCAATCCGATTGGCTGATCCGATCAGCCAATCAGATTGAGCTCGCATTCTATTGGCTGTTCCGATCAGCTTTGAACTTTAGTAATTTAGAATAGGGTAGGGCATTTTTTTATTTTGGGGGTCTTTGTTATTTTATTAGGGGGCTTAGAGTAGGTGTAATTAGTTTAAAATTGTTGTAAGAATTTTCTTATGTTTGTAAATATTTTTTTATTTTTTGTAACTTAGTTCTTTTTTATTTTTTGTACTTTAGTTAGTTTATTTAATTGTATTTATTTTTAGATATTGTATTTAATTAATTTATTGATAGTGTAGTGTTAGTTTTAATTGTAGGTAATTGTAGGTATTTTATTTAATTAATTTATTGATAGTGTAGTGTTAGGTTTAATTGTAACTTAGGTTAGGATTTATTTTACAGGTAATTTTGTAATTATTTTAACTAGGTAACTATTAAATAGTTCTTAACTATTTAATAGCTATTGTACCTAGTTAAAATAATTACAAAGTTGCCTGTAAAATAAATATTAATCCTAAAATAGCTACAATATAATTATTCGTTATATTGTAGCTATATTAGGGTTTATTTTACAGGTAAGTATTTAGCTTTAAATAGGAATAAGTTATTTAATAAGAGTTAATTTATTTCGTTAGAATAAAATTTTATTTAACTTAGGGGGGTGTTAGGGTTAGGGTTAGAATTAGCTTTAGGGGTTAAAAAAGTTATTAGAATAGCGGTGAGCTCCGGTCGGCAGATTAGGGGTTAATAAGTGTAGGCAGGTGGCGGCGACGTTGTGGGGGGCAGATTAGGGGTTAATAAATATAATATAGGGGTCAGCGGTGTTAGGGGCAGCAGATTAGGGGTACATAAGGATAACGTAGGTGGCGGCGCTTTGTGGTCAGCAGATTAGGGGTTAATTATTGTAGGTAGCTGGCGGCGATGTTGTGGGGGGCAGATTAGAGGTTAATAAATATAATATAGGGGTCGGAGGTGTTGGGGCAGCAGATTAGGGGTACATAAGGATAACGTAGGTGGCGGTCGGCAGATTAGGGGTTAAAATTTTTTAATTAGATTAGCGGCGATGTGGGGGGACCTCGGTTTAGGGGTACATAGGTAGTTTATGGGTGTTAGTGTACTTTAGAGCACAGTAGTTAAGAGCTTTATGAACCGGCGTTAGCCCAGAAAGCTCTTAACTACTGACTTTTTTCTGCGGCTGGAGTTTTGTCGTTAGATTTCTAACGCTCACTTCAGCCTCGACTCTAAATACCGGAGTTAGGAAGATCCCATTGAAAAGATAGGATACGCAATTGACGTAAGGGGATCTGCGGTATGGAAAAGTCGCGGCTGGAAAGTGAGCGTTAGACCCTTTCCTGACTGACTCCAAATACCGGCGGTAGCCTAAAACCAGCGTTAGGAGCCTCTAACGCTGGTTTTCACGGCTACCGCAAAACTCCAAATCTAGGCCTAGGACTATTATGTTACCACATTGGTAGCACCCATTACTAAAATGTAATATGGATTTCTTAAATATTTATACAACAAATATATTTAAAAAACAAAACCAAACAAAAAAACCCCAACATGTACACAAATTATTCTCAAGCTAATTTTTGCTTTGAATAAATTGTTATGTCTAGCATTATTTTAGTGTCCCTTTAAAAAGATATTACAGTATTTTTCACTACGGTGAGCCACGATAGTGAACTATTAAATCACAATAATGAACACATCAACATTTGTTTCATCAAACAGGATATGTTTCATGCAGCAAAACTACTAAAATAAAAAAACAGAATTTATGCTTACCTGATAAATTACTTTCTCCAACGGTGTGTCCGGTCCACGGCGTCATCCTTACTTGTGGGAATATCTCTTCCCCAACAGGAAATGGCAAAGAGTCCCAGCAAAGCTGGCCATATAGTCCTTCCTAGGCTCCGCCCACCCCAGTCATTCGACCGACGGACAGAAGGAAAAATATAGGAGAAACCATATGGTACCGTGGTGACTGTAGTTAGAGAAAATAATTCATCAGACCTGATTAAAAAACCAGGGCGGGCCGTGGACCGGACACACCGTTGGAGAAAGTAATTTATCAGGTAAGCATAAATTCTGTTTTCTCCAACATTGGTGTGTCCGGGCCACGGCGTCATCCTTACTTGTGGGAACCAATACCAAAGCTTTAGGACACGGATGAAGAGAGGGAGCAAATCAGGTTACCTAAACGGAAGGCACCACGGCTTGCAAAACCTTTCTCCCAAAAATAGCCTCCGAAGAAGCAAAAGTATCAAATTTGTAAAATTTGGCAAAAGTGTGCAGTGAAGACCAAGTCGCTGCCTTACATATCTGGTCAACAGAAGCCTCGTTCTTGAAGGCCCATGTGGAAGCCACAGCCCTAGTGGAGTGAGCTGTGATTCTTTCAGGAGGCTGCCGTCCAGCAGTCTCATAAGCCAATCGGATGATGCTTTTAAGCCAAAAGGAAAGAGAGGTAGAAGTTGCTTTTTGGCCTCTCCTTTTACCAGAATAGACAACAAACAAAGAAGATATTTGTCTGAAATCTTTTGTAGCCTCTAAATAGAATTTTAGAGCACGGACTACGTCCAAATTGTGTAACAAACGTTCCTTCTTTGAAACTGGATTCGGACATAAAGAAGGTACAACTATCTCCTGGTTAATATTCTTGTTAGAAACAACCTTTGGAAGAAAACCAGGCTTAGTACGCAAAACCACCTTATCTGCATGGAACACCAGATAGGGCGGAGAACACTGCAGAGCAGATAACTCTGAAACTCTTCTAGCAGAAGAAATAGCAACCAAAAACAAAACTTTCCAAGATAGTAACTTAATATCTATGGAATGTAAAGGTTCAAATGGAACCCCTTGAAGAACTGAAAGAACTAGATTTAGACTCCAGGGAGGAGTCAAAGGTCTGTAAACAGGCTTGATCCTAACCAGAGCCTGAACAAATGCTTGAACATCTGGCACAGCTGCCAGTCTTTTGTGTAGTAAGACAGATAAATCAGAGATCTGTCCCTTTAGAGAACTTGCAGATAATCCTTTCTCCAAACCTTCTTGTAGAAAGGAGAGAATCTTAGGAATTTTTATCTTATTCCATGGGAATCCTTTGGATTCACACCAACAGATATATCTTTTCCATATTTTATGGTAAATCTTTCTAGTTACTAGTTTTCTGGCCTGAACCAGAGTATCTATCACAGAATCTGAAAGCCCACGCTTTGATAGAATCAAGCGTTCAATCTCCAAGCCGTCAGCTGGAGGGAGACCAGATTTGGATGTTCGAATGGACCCTGAACAAGAAGGTCCTGTCTCAAAGGTAGCTTCCATGGTGGAACCGATGACATATTCACCAGGTCTGCATACCAAGTCCTGCGTGGCCACGCAGGAGCTATCAAGATCACCGAGGCCCTCTCCTGTTTGATCCTGGCTACCAGCCTGGGAATGAGAGGAAAGGGTGGAAATACATAAGCTAGGTTGAAGGTCCAAGGTGCTACTAGTGCATCTACTAGAGTCGCCTTGGGATCCCTGGATCTGGACCCGTAGCAAGGAACCTTGAAGTTCTGACGAGACGCCATCAGATCCATGTCTGGAATGCCCCATAATTGAGTTAGTTGGGCAAAGATCTCCGGGTGGAGTTCCCACTCCCCCGGATGGAATGTCTGACGACTCAGATAATCCGCTTCCCAGTTTTCCACACCTGGGATGTGGATCGCAGATAGGTGGCAGGAGTGATCCTCCGCCCATTGAATTATTTTGGTCACTTCTTTCATCGCCAGGGAACTCCTTGTTCCCCCCTGATGATTGATATACGCAATGGTCGTCATGTTGTCTGATTGGAATCTTATGAATCTGGCCTTTGCTAGCTGAGGCCAAGCCCTGAGAGCATTGAAGATCGCTCTTAGTTCCAGAATGTTTATCGGGAGAAGAGACTCTTCCCAAGACCATAGTCCCTGAGCTTTCAGGGATTCCCAGACCGCGCCCCAGCCCACTAGACTGGCGTCGGTCGTGACAATGACCCACTCTGGTCTGCGGAAGCTCATTCCCTGGGATAGATGGTCCAGGGTCAGCCACCAACGGAGTGAATCTCTGGTCTTCTGATCTACTTGAATCATTGGAGACAAGTCTGTATAGTCCCCATTCCACTGTTTGAGCATGCACAGTTGTAATGGTCTTAGATGAATTCGTGGAAAAGGAACTATGTCCATTGCTGCAACCATCAACCCTACTACTTCCATGCACTGCGCTATGGAAGGACGTGGAACAGAATGAAGAACTTGACAAGTGCTTAGAAGTTTTGACTTTCTGACCTCTGTCAGAAAAATCCTCATTTCTAAGGAATCTATTATTGTTCCCAAGAAGGGAACTCTTGTTGACGGAGACAGAGAACTCTTTTCTATGTTCACCTTCCATCCGTGTGATCTGAGAAAGGCCAGAACGATGTCTGTATGAGCCTTTGCTTTTGACAGGGACGACGCTTGTATTAGAATGTCGTCCAAGTAAGGTACTACTGCAATGCCCCTCGGTCTTAGAACCACTAGAAGGGACCCTAGTACCTTTGTGAAAATCCTTGGAGCAGTGGCTAACCCGAATGGGAGGGCCACAAACTGGTAATGTTTGTCCAGAAAGGCGAACCTTAGGAACTGATGATGTTCTTTGTGGATAGGAATATGTAGGTACGCATCCTTTAGATCCACGGTAGTCATAAATTCACCTTCCTGGATAGTGGGTAGAATCGTTCGAATGGTTTCCATCTTGAACGATGGTACCCTGAGAAATTTGTTTAGGATCTTCAAATCCAAAATTGGTCTGAAAGTTCCCTCTTTCTCCTGTTAAGTGTAGTCAGTCCACGGGTCATCCATTACTTATGGGATATTAACTCCTCCCCAACAGGAAGTGCAAGAGGATCACCCAAGCAGAGCTGCTATATAGCTCCTCCCCTCTACGTCACACCCAGTCATTCTCTTGCACCCAACTAATAGATAGGATGTGTGAGAGGACTGTGGTGATTAAACTTAGTTTTTATATCTTCAATCAAAAGTTTGTTATTTTAAACGGCACCGGAGTGTGTTGTTTTCTTCTCAGGCAGAATTTGAAGAAGAATCTACCTGAGTTTTGTGTATGATCTTAGCGGATGTAACTAAGATCCATTTGCTGTTCTCGGCCATTCTGAGGAGTAAGGTAACTTCAGATCAGGGGACAGCGGGCAGGTTCACCTGCAAAGAGGTATGTTGCAGTATATTATTTTCTAAGGAATGGAATTGACTGAGAAAATACTGCTAATACCGATATAATGTAAGTACAGCCTTAAATGCAGTAGTAGCAACTGGTATCAGGCTGATATGTATGTATGTTTACACTTAAGTATTTCTGGGGAATGGCACTTCACTGGGAAAATACTGTATGCATATAAACTTTTAGCCTAACTTGCAGTGTGAGCGACTAGCAGCAGGCTTTTAATGACATTTCATAAATTAGATTTTAAACGTTTGCTGGCATGTTAAATCGTTTAATTATCTGAGGTACTTGGTGAAAAATTGTTTTGGGCGTTATTTTCCACATGGCTGTCGTTTGTTTTAAATTAAAACAGTTTACTGAGCTTCCCTCACTGTTGTATTGTGAGTGGGAGGGGCCTATTTTGGCGCTTTTACTACGCATCAGAAATTCAGTCACAGTCTGCCTTTTTCTCCCTGCATGATCCAGGACGTCTCCACAGAGCTCAGGGGTCTTCAAAACTAGTTTTGAGGGAGGTAATCACTCACAGCAGACCTGTGAGACTGTGCTTTGACTGTGATAAAAATGCTTATATTTTCAATTGTTATCCGTTTTTTCTGATATTAAGGGTTAATCATCCATTGCTAACTACGAACTACGAACAGATTTGAATAAAATCCCATTCCTTGTTCCTTTATTGGAACTGGGTGTATCACTCCCATCTTTAACAGGTCTTCTACACAATGTAAGAACGCCTGTCTCTTTATTTGGTTTAAGGATAAGTGAGACATGTGGAACCTTCCCCTTGGGGGTAGTTCCCTGAATTCCAGAAGATAACCCTGAGAAACTATTTCTAGTGCCCAGGGATCCTGAACATCTCTTGCCCAAGCCTGAGCAAAGAGAGAGAGTCTGCCCCCTACTAGATCCGGTCCCGGATCGGGGACTACTCCTTCATGCTGTTTTGTTAGCAGCAGCAGGCT
Source organism: Bombina bombina (assembly GCF_027579735.1). Taxonomy (NCBI): domain Eukaryota; kingdom Metazoa; phylum Chordata; class Amphibia; order Anura; family Bombinatoridae; genus Bombina; species Bombina bombina. The sequence continues at coordinate 1,097,230,907 of NC_069504.1, read as the reverse complement.
TCTTGGCCTGCTTACCCTTGTTCCAGCCTTGCATCGGTTTCCAGGCTGGTTTGGGTTGTGAGGCATTACCCTCTTGCTTAGAGGATGCAGAATTAGAGGCCGGTCCGTTCCTGAAATTGCGAAAGGAATGAAAATTAGACTTATTCTTGGCCTTGAAAGGCCTATCTTGTGGAAGGGCGTGGCCCTTTCCCCCAGTGATGTCTGAGATAATCTCTTTCAATTCTGGTCCAAATAGAGTTTTACCTTTGAAAGGGATGTTAAGCAATTTTGTCTTGGATGACACATCCGCTGACCAAGACCTTAGCCAAAGCGCTCTGCGCGCCACGATTGCAAACCCTGAATTTTTCGCCGCTAATCTAGCTAATTGCAAAGCGGCATCTAAAATAAAAGAGTTAGCCAACTTAAGTGCGTGAACTCTGTCCATAACCTCCTCATATGGAGTCTCTCTACTGAGCGACTTTTCTTGTTCCTCGAACCAGAACCACGCTGCTGTAGTGACAGGAACAATGCACAAAATGGGTTGTAGAAGGTAACCTTGCTGTACAAAAATCTTTTTAAGCAAACCATCCAATTTTTTATCCATAGGATCTTTGAAAGCACAACTATCCTCGATAGGAATAGTAGTGAGCTTGTTAAGAGTAGAAACTGCCCCCTCGACCTTAGGGACTGTCTGCCATAAGTCCTTTCTGGGGTCGACCATAGGAAATAATTTCTTAAATATAGGGGGGGGGGGGGGAACAAAAGGTATGCCGGGCTTTTCCCACTCCTTATTCACTATGTCCGCCACCCGCTTGGGTATAGGAAAAGCGTCGGGGTGCACCGGAACCTCTAGGAACTTGTCCATCTTGCATAATTTCTCTGGAATGACCAAGTTGTCACAATCATCCAGAGTAGATAACACCTCCTTAAGCAGTGCGCAGAGATGTTCTAATTTAAATTTAAATGTCACAACATCAGGTTCAGCTTGTTGAGAAATTTTTCCTGAATCTGAAATTTCCCCATCTGACAAAACCTCCCTCATGGCCACTTCAGATTGGTGTGAGGGTGTGACAGAACAATTATCATCAGCGCCCTCCTGCTCTTCAGTGTTTAAAACAGAGCAATCGCGCTTTCTCTGATATGTAGGCATTTTGGATAAAATATTTGCTATGGAGTTATCCATTACAGCCGTCAATTGTTGCATGGTAATAAGCATCGGCGCGCTAGATGTACTAGGGGCCTCCTGCGTGGGCAAAACTGGTGTAGACACAGTAGGAGATGATGTAGTATCATGTTTACTCCCCTCATCTGAGGAATCATCTTGGGCAATTTCATTATCTGTGGCAGTAATGTCCTTACTTTGTTTGGACGCTATGGCACAATTATCACACAAATTTAAATAGGGAGACACATTGGCTTTCATACATATAGAACATAGCTTATCCGAAGGCACAGACATGTTAAACAGGCTTAAACTTGTCAATAAAGCACAAAAAACGTTTTAAAACAAAACCGTTACTGTCTCTTTAAATTTTAAACAGAACACACTTTATTACTGAATATGTGAAAAAGTATTCAAAATTTCACCACAGTGTCTTAAAGCATTAAGAGTATTGCACACCAATTTTCAGAGCTTTAACCCTTAAAATAACGGAACCGGAGCCGTTTACAAATTTAACCCCTATACAGTCCCAGCTATAGCCTTTGCTGTGACCTAACCAAGCCCAGAGGGGAATACGATACCAAGTGACGCCTTCCAGAAACTTTTCCAGCTACTTTCAGATCCTCACACATGCATCTGCATGTCTAGCTCTCAAAAACAACTGCGCAGTAATGGCGCGAAAATGAGGCTCAGCCTACAACTGGGAAGGCCCTCCCTGACTGGAAAAGGTGTCTAACATAGTGCCTGCCGTTAAAAAACGTTCCCCAAGTTTATAAATGTGAATTATCAGCATAAACATGTATAAAATGCCCAAATAAAGCAATCGATTTAGCCCATAAAAGTGTCTACCAGTTTTATAGCCATATTGTTTGCTTGACTAAGAAAATGGCTTACCGGTCCCCATGAGGGGAAATGACAGCCTTCCAGCATTACACAGTCTTGTTAGAAATATGGCTAGTCATACCTTAAGCAGAAAAGTCTGCTAACTGTTTCCCCCAACTGAAGTTACTTCATCTCAACAGTCCTATGTAGAAACAGCAATCGATTTTAGTTACTGTCTGCTAAAATCATCTTCCTCTCACAAACAGAAATCTTCATCCTTTTCTGTTTCAGAGTAAATAGTACATACCAGCACTATTTTAAAATAACAAACACTTGATAGAAGAATAAAAAACTACATTTAAACACCAAAAAACTCTTAACCATCTCCGTGGAGATGTTGCCTGTGCAACGGCAAAGAGAATGACTGGGGTGGGCGGAGCCTAGGAGGGACTATATGGCCAGCTTTGCTGGGACTCTTTGCCATTTCCTGTTGGGGAAGAGATATTCCCACAAGTAAGGATGACGCCGTGGACCGGACACACCAATGTTGGAGAAATAATCCTTTTGTTTTAATAAATTAAAAATAGTATGCCAGTCTACTGAAACTGAATTAGATAATCACCAAATACCTTTCGGCCAGATTACGAGTTTTGCATTAGGAGCTATGCGGTGCTAACGAGCAGTTTATTCTCACCGCTCACTTTCCTGTAGCGCTGGTATTACGGGTTTTCAGAAACCCGGCGTTAAAAGGAAAGAAGTGAGCATAGAGCAAAATTTAGCTCCATATCTCTCTCCAATACCAGCGCTGCTTAAATCAGCGGTAATCTGGTCGTACGTGCTCGTGCACGTTTTCCCAATAGACATCAATGGGGAGAGCCGGCTGAGAAAAAGTCTAACACCTGCCAAAAAGCAGCGTAATACTCAGTAACGCAGCCCCATTGATTCCTATGGGGAAACACATTTTATGTTTACACCTAACACCCTAACATGAACCCCGAGTCTAAACACCCCTAATCTTACACTTATTAACCCCTAATATGCCGCCCCACAACACCTGCATTATACTTATTAACCCCTAATTTGCCGCTCCAGACATCGCCGCCACCTACATTATACTTATGAACCCCTAATCTGCTGCCCCCAATATCGCCGACACCTACATTATTTTTATTAACCCCTAATCTGCCACCCCCAATGTCGCCGCAACCTACCTATACTTATTAACCCCTAATCTGCCGCCCCCAACGTCGCCGCCACTATATTAAATTTATTAACCCCTAAACCTAAATCTAACCCTAACACCTCCTAATTGAAATATAATTTAAATAAATCTAAATAAAATTACTATCATTAACTACATTATTCCTATTTAAAACTAAATACTTACCTATAAAATAAACCCTAAGCTAGCTACAATATTACTAATAGTTACATTGTAGCTAGCTTAGGGTTTATTTTTATTTTACAGGCAAGTTTGTATTTATTTTAACTAGGTAGAATAGTTACTAAATAGTTATTAACTATTTAATAACTAACTAGCTAAAATAAATACAAATTTACCTGTAAAATAAAACCTAACCTAAGTTACAATAACACCTAACACTACACTATAATTAAATCAATTCCCTACATTAAATACAATTAAATAAATTAAATTAAATTAGCTAAATCACAAAAGACCCCCACTAAATTACAGAAAATAAATAACAAATTACAGATCTTTAAACTAATTACACCTAATCTAATAGCCCTATCAAAATAAAAAAAGCCCCCCCCCCAAAATAAAAAAAAACCCTAGCCTAAACTAAACTACCAATAGCCCTTTAAAAGGGCCTTTTGCGGGGCATTGCCCCAAAGAAATCAGCTCTTTTTCCTGTAAAAAAAAATACAAACACCCCCCCAACAGTAAAACCCACCACCCACACAACCAACCCCCCAAATAAAATACTAACTAAAAAAACCTAAGCTCCCCATTGCCCATAAAAGGGTTTTTGGATGGGCATTGCCCTTAAAAGGGCATTTAGCTCTATTGCAGCCCAAATTCCCTAATCTAAAAAATAAACCCACCCAATACACCCTTAAAAAAATCCTAACACTAACCCACGAAGATTCACTTACCGGGAGAAGTCTTCATACAAGCGGCAAGATGTCCTCAACGAACAGAAGTGGTCCTCCAGACGGGCAGAAGTCTTTATCCAGACGGCATCTTCTATCTTCATCCTTCCAACGCGGAGCGGGTCCATCTTCAAGACATCTGATGCGGAGCATCCACTTCAAATGACGGCTTCTTCGTAATGAATATCACTTTAAGCGACGTCATCCAAGATGGCGTCCCTTAGGTTCTGATTGGCTGATAGAATTCTATCAACTAATCGGAATTAAGGTAGAAAAAATCCTTTTGGCTGATGCAATCAGCCAGTAGGATTGAGCTGGCATTCTATTGGCTGTTCCAATCAGCCAATAGAATGCAAGTTCAATTCTATTGGCTGATTGGATCAGCCAATAGGATTGAAGTTCAATCCTATTGGCTGATTGCATCAGCCAATAGGATTTTTTTCTACCTTAATTCCGATTGGCTTCGTGATGAATATCACTTAAAATGATATTCATTACGAAGAAGCCGTCGTTTGAAGAGGATGCTCCACGTTGGATGTCTTGAAGATGGACCCGTTCCACGCCGGAAGGATGAAGACAGAAGATGCCGTCTGGATGAAGACTTCTGCCCGTCTGGAGGAACACTTCTTCCCGTCTGGAGGACCACTTCTGCCGGCTTTATTGAGGACATCTTGCCACTTGGATGAAGACTTCTCCCGGTAAGTGAATCTTCGGGGGTTAGTGTTAGGATTTTTTTAAGGGTGTATTGGGTGGGTTTATTTTTTAGATAGGGACTTAGGGACTTTGGGCCGCAAAAGAGCTAAATGCCCTTTTAAGGGCAATGCCCATCCAAATGCCCTTTTCAGAGCAATGGGAAGCTTAGGTTTGTTTAGCTAGTATTTTATTTGGGGGGGTTGTTTGTGTGGGTGGTGGGTTTTACTGTTGGGGGGGTGTTTGTATTTTTTTTTACAGAAAAAAGAGCTGATTTATTTGGGGCAATGCCCCGCAAAAGGCCCTTTTAAGGGCTATTAGTAGTTTAGTTTAGGCTAAGGTTTTTTTTTTATTTTGTGGGGGCTTTTTTTATTTTGATAGGGCTATTAGATTAGGTGTAATTAGTTTAAAGATCTGTAATTTGATTTTTATTTTCTGTAATTTAGTGGGGGGGTTTTGTGATTTAGCTAATTTAATTTATTTAATTGTATTTAATGTAGGGAATTTATTTAATGATAGTGTAGTGTTAGGTGTTATTGTAACTTAGGTTAGGTTTTATTTTACAGGTACATTTTTATTTATTTTAGCTAGGTAGCTATTAAATAGTTAATAACTATTTAATAACTATTCTACCTAGTTAAAATAAATACAAACTTGCCTGTAAAATAAAAATAAACCCTAAGCTAGATACAATGTAACTATTAGTTATATTGTAGCTAGCTAAGGGTTTATTTTATAGGTACGTATTTAGTTTTAAATAGGAATAATGTAGTTAACGATAGTAATTTTATTTAGATTTATTTAAATTATATTTCAATTAGGGGGTGTTAGGGTTAGACTTAGGTTTAGGGGTTAATAAATTTAATATAGTGGCGGCGACGTTGGGGGCGGCAGATTAGGGGTTAATAAATATAATGTAGGTGTCGGCGATGTTAGGGGCGGCAGATTAGGGGTTAATATTATTTAACTAGTGTTTGCGAGGCGGGAGTGCGGCGGTTTAGGGGTTAATATGTTTATTATAGTGGCCGTGATGTCCGGAGCGGCAGATTAGGGGTTAAACAATTTATTATAGTGTTTGCAATGTGGGAGGGCCTTGGTTTAGGGGTTAATAGGTAGTTTATGGGTGTTTGTGTACGTTTTAGCACTTTAGTTATGAGTTTTATGCTACGGCGTTGTAGTGTAAAACTCATAACTAATGACTTTAGAATGCGTTAGGAATCTTGGAGATAGAGGGTGTACCGCTCACTTTTTGGCCTCCCAGGACAGACTCGTAATACCGGCGCTAGTCCCATAGAAAAAAGATTTTACAAAGTTTACGTAAGTCGGTTTGCGGAAAGGCCAAAAAAGTGTGCGGTGCCCCTAAACCTGCAAGACTCGTAATACCAGCGGTAGTGAAAAAGCAGCGTTAGGACCTGTTAACGCTGCTTTTTCAGCTCACCGCAAAACTCTTAATCTAGCCGTTAGTAAATAAACAACTCCGGTTAATGGGGTAGTGTACTGTAGAACTGGTTTCCCCTTAAAGTGATTGCAATGACTTGTTATACCAGCTGCAGAAATATATATGGGAAATTGCTCCTTTCTGTATGTATATAAAATAACTGTCTATGCTAAATGAAATCACAACCCAATGAAATGTCTTGCAGGGGCTGCCCTGGTGGAATAATTGTAAAAAAGGGTCAATCCCTGCGAGTGGCGATATGCCTCTTATTGAAAGTAATGGTGCTTGTTTTAAAAAAGGACACTCTGCTCCGTATAGCGAAGTTAGCATTGAGCAGGGGGCGCACTTAAATCCTGTAGCCATTATAAATCATATTACGCTGCTTTCTGTGTAATGCATCTTACAATCTCCTATATTTTTGTGTGCATGTGTTTGTCTATAAGGGTTATGAGTATTTTGAGTGTTTTGAGAATTTAGTTGGTGAGAAAAAAAAAAACGGTGAGATCTGTAGTTAAAAAATCTTCACAGAATTACGCTGGGATTAGAGAGACAATATCATATACGCCCATAGAACACCCATGTTTATTTTGTACTTTAAAAGTTCAGATTTCTAAGGCCTAGATTTGGAGTTTGGCGTTAGCCGTGAAAACCAGCGTTAGAGGCCCCTAACGCGGGTTTCTTACGGACTCCGGTATTTAGAGTTTATTTACCGCCACTCCAAAATCACCTAACGCTCAAATTTCTACCGACACCTCAGGCCCAGTAGTAAACATATACCGACAAAATTAAATTCTACGAATCAAATTAAAAATATTACACAAAGTACACTTACACTCATACAAACACTACACTATGTTTATTTTTCATATTTAATAATGTTTCAGCAAAATACAAAGGATTAAAGTTGCGAGATCTCGGGTGTTTGAAAAAAAACAACACAAATCCATTTTCCCATTGACTTACATTGACACACGGGAAAAGACCCTCGTATACCTACATCTAACTAATAACATTATCACAAACATACACTCATCGATGCATACAAACAATATACACCACATGACATACACAAAATATTTATTTATTACAAAAAGAACACGATTTAGTGACTTTTTCACACAAGCTCATGACGTCATTCACTTTACGAGGAAAACCAGTCTTAGAAAAAAAAATTGGAAATCTTTAGAGCCTCCATTGACTTCTATTGGGAAGACGTGCTCGTGCACGCGAAACCCTCATTTCCCTAACGCACGCAAATAGCGTAGACTGAAAAACTCCAAATACCAGCGCTAGAAAAGACATGATTTTATGCGTTAGACATAGCGATGATAAATAGATCAAGAAATGACTATGGTGGATTTATGTTTTTTAATTATTGAATATTCACAACACCATAAAATTGTTTCACACTTTTAGATTACATCAACTACAAATCCACATCACTAGTAACACATTATTATTTAAATAAAATTACATTTAAAATTAAAATAAAATTCACTAAACATTTCTTGATTCACAAACAGTACACAATGGGAAACACCTCTCATTTACCTTTATTATTGCATTTCTGTTATTCAACTCATATGCTTGCAGCAACTGCATATCTACATAGGCTTAACACATGATCAGTCATGGATGCACATATATTACTTTTAACATTCACTCATACATGTGCATTCAAATGATGGGGGAAAAACACATTACATTCTCTCGAGGAATCACAAAACAGAACATATGGATTTTACTGTACTTTTAACATCATGATTCCATCACCAGAAACCATTAGGAATTACGTACAAGAAGAACATCATTACACCAGATTACAGATGTCACTTTATGGGAAGGAACAACAATGCCAGACCGCTATATACAAGTCAGCATATGTGGGACACAATCACAATATATACGTACATGTACATAACACGCATCACCCATCACGCAACCACAAAGCACACATTTAGATTTTATTCAGCACACAATAACAATGTAGCACAATACAACAACACAATGAGGATTTCACAACTACATAGGCAGGTTAATAATATCATGACGTCATTACAAGATTCAACCATACACATCACAGATTCACCACTGTACCGCCCCTTTCGGAACTTTAACACTCAATACTACAATACAACATATACGTAAACAACAGTTTGGAACAGCATTATTAGGGAAATTTCAATGGGACAATTAATAAATATTGTCAGATCGCAAATCACTTATATATATAATACTACAGATGATAGCCGGAAGTTATTCAGTATTAGTGCCATTTTTATGGGACGCATACAATATTGTCAGATCGAAAATCACTTATATATACAATAATACAGATGACAGCCGGAAGTTCAGATTTTTCATGGCGATTTGAATGGGACGCATACAATATTGACAGCTCGGCAATCACTTATATATACAATACTACAGATGGCAGCCGGAAGTTCTTCAGCATTAGTGCGATTTGAAAGGGACGCATACAATATTGACATCTCGGCAATCACTTATATATACAATACTACAGATGACAGCCGGAAGTTCTTCAGCATTAGTGCGATTTGAAAGGGACGCATACAATATTGACAGCTCGGCAATCACTTATATATACAATACTACAGATGACAGCCGGAAGTGCTTCAGTATTAGTGCCATTTTAAAGGGACGCATACAATATTGACATCTCGGCAATCACTTATATACACAATACTACAGATGGCAGACGGGAAGTTCGGAATTATTATTGCGATTTTAAAGGGACGCATACAATATTGACTGCTCGGCAATCACTTATATATACAATACTACAGATGGCAGACGGGAAGTTCGGAATTATTATTGCGATTTTAAAGGGACGCATACAATATTGACTGCTCGGCAATCACTTATATACACAATACTACAGATGGCAGACGGGAAGTTCGGAATTATTATTGCGATTTTAAAGGGACGCATACAATATTGACTGCTCGGCAATCACTTATATATACAATACTACAGATGGCAGACGGGAAGTTCGGAATTATTATTGCGATTTTAAAGGGACGCATACAATATTGACATCTCGCTAATCACTTATATATACAATACTACAGATGGCAGACGGGAAGTTCTGAATTATTATTGCGATTTTAAAGGGACGCGTACAATATTGACATCTCGGAAATCACTTATATATACAATACTACAGATGGCAGATGTTACTTTATCGTTTAAAAACAATATTGCAGCAACATTGATCGATCACATTCGATGCACATTATACACAACTATGCACTTTCATTCATGTTAGCCTGGACGTGTGCTTGTTACTATAAGATTGCGTTTAAGAAATATTGATTACGCATATGAACAAACATTGCAAACATGCACTGTATGTGTGATATTTGACACTTTCACATTGAGATTCATTGGGGGAAAAAACATTTCAGCCAAAAAAAATAAAACGCCCACTTTGAAAGCATTCGCGCCGCTCACATACAAACAGGTGAATACAATCAGCAATCATTACAAACTCACTACCATTGGACTAATCGTACTATAAATCCCCCAAACAACATGTGATCCACATCAGATCAAGTGCTTACCTTGTTACGCTGTTTTGAAAGATGGATGATGATGACATGGTAGACGCTGCTGGTGCTGCTATTGGCGAACTAGCTGTTGGTCGAATCAGGCAGCCTCGGCGGCTCAGACTGAGACAAAGGGGTCGTCTGGTTCGAGGTCCTCCTGTCTACAGGGTGAGACCCACCTTGGAAAACATGAGCGACTTTGAGGTTTTTGATAAGTATCGGCTCGATCGCGAACAGCTCATTGGCCTTTACGAGCTTCTTAAACCTCATTTGGAGCCACGTATACAAATAAGGACTGCTGTTCCCCCCATGAGTAAGATGCTAAGCTGTCTATACGTCCTGGCCTCCGGGAGTTTTCAATCAGGAGAACTGTACATGCATGGCCTGGCTCAAGGTACATTCTCTGTGGTGTTTGATAACTTTCTGGACGCCATGGTACGTATCAGTAAGCAATACATAGGATTCCCACAGAATGATGGTGATTGGAGGCGCCTGAAGCGGGAATTCTTTGATATTGCTCAATTGCCCAATGTCTTGGGAGCCATTGATTGTACCCACATTGCGCTGCGTGCTCCAATTGATGACTTGCCCTTCAGAAATCGCAAACATTTTCATAGCCTCAACGTGCAGTATGTTTGTGACGCACGGATGAGGATTATGCATGTGTATGCGAATTTTGGAGGGGCTTGTCATGATGCCCGCATCCTCTCTCTGTCGTCCCTGTGGAGACAGTTTGAGGAAAGACAAATGCCCCCTGGTTATCTCGTTGGTGAGTATTTGTGCACAACATGTTTAATTAGTTTGACAATTGCCCCTGTAGTCTTAAAATGTTAGCGTCATGTTCATCTATAGGATGCAATTTAACCATTTGTTATTTACCGACGCTAATGTTTACTTTTATTTAAATGCAGATATGTAGCATGTCTTACCTTAAGTGCTCAGATAGAGAATGCAATGTAACCATGTATTTAGCATTTAACACTATTTTTTTTTTGGATAAATACGCATATGTAGCATGTCTTAGCTGAAATGTGAATATATTATCTCATGCAATTTAACCCTGTCATTGTCTCTTTCCGCTAATGTGTAGTTTTAGTTCAATGCAGATATGTAGCATGTCTTACCTTAAGTGCTCAGATAGAGAATGCAATGTAACCATGTAGTTAGCATTTTACACAAGGTTTGGTTTAGGAGAAATACGCATATGTAGCATGTCTTAGCTGAAATGTGAATATATTATCTCATGCAATTTAACCCTGTCATTGTCTCTTTAAGCTAATGTGTAGTTTTAGTTCAATGCAGATATGTAGCATGTCTTACCTTAAGTGCTCAGATAGAGAATGCAATGTAACCATGTAGTTTGCATTTTACACAAGGTTTGGTTTAGGAGAAATACGCATATGTAGCATGTCTTAGCTGAAATGTGAATATATTATCTCATGCAATTTAACCCTGTCATTGTCTCTTTCCGCTAATGTGTAGTTTTAGTTCAATGCAGATATGTAGCATTTCTTACCTTAAGTGCTCAGATAGAGAATGCAATGTAACCATGTAGTTGGCATTTTACACAAGGTTTGGTTTAGGAGAAATACGCATATGTAGCATGTCTTAGCTGAAATGTGAATATATTATCTCATGCAATTTAACCCTGTCATTGTCTCTTTCCGCTAATGTGTAGTTTTAGTTCAATGCAGATATGTAGCATGTCTTACCTTAAGTGCTCAGATAGAGAATGCAATGTAACCATGTAGTTAGCATTTTACACAAGGTTTGGTTTAGGAGAAATACGCATATGTAGCATGTCTTAGCTGAAATGGCAAGATACAGAATAATATACAACTTTTTTTTTGGATGTTTCAGAAAAATTTTAATACGGATTATCGTGTACAAAAAATTATTTCTAAAACAATATACTATTTTAAGGATTCTGTTTGAATTATGTTCTGTTCATAATTTATAGGTGATTCTGGGTACATGAGCCGGCCTTGGCTCATTACCCCCTTGCGTAGCCCAACTGATGTGTCTGAGGAGCGCTACAATAGGGCTCATAAGAGAACCAGGGCGGTGGTTGAAAGGATGTTCGGGCTCCTGAAGATGAGATTCAGGTGCCTGGACCGTTCTGGAGGAGCACTCCAGTACAACCCAAAGAAGGTGGCTAAGATCGTTGTAGCCTGTAGCGTCCTGCATAATATTGCACAGCGGGCAGGGATGCTGCAGGCCGTCCCGGTGGACAGAGACCTCCTCAGAGATGAGGAGGATGATCCTGTTCTAGAGGGGGAATTCCAGGACGAGGGACTTGATGTCAGAGCAGACGTCATCAACCGCCACTTTAGACGGTAAAGAATAGAAGTTAGACTGGAGTATTGTCAATAGATGTGAACTCTAGGGAAATGACAAGTAGAGAATTGTGCAAACATGTTAGTATTGATCAAATTTTAAAAATATTTTTTATTTATTCATATAGGTGATGCTCTGGGCATTGGGTCCTGTAGCGAGTCTTTGCCACCTGGTTTTTAAAGAGGACATCAGATGGTAAGTAGAAATGTATGGACTGTTGCTGGCATGAACTGTACACAAATACATCATATGGCATACATTTTCAAAAATAGAATTTAGTTTACACATTACTTAAAATGTACATACTCAGAAAGGGATCCTCTAGAATGACTATGGTTCAATGTCACACATTAGAGGTTTGTTCTGCTCAATATGACTCATCTTCACACTTGATAGAAAATAACACAGGTTGATACACAGGCTTAGTAAGCTAGTGACATACATTTAGTATGAAATGGGGGGTGGGAGAGGGGTACAGAACTGATTCACACACTTGTATGAATTTTCTTTAAAATATTTCTTCCATTAGGGAGATGACTTAATCTAAAGACTGAAAGGGAACTATTAGAAGCCTGACAGTGAAGATTGCCCAGACTGACAGTGGGGGAAAAAGCCAAGATTGAAATTGAAGTATACCAATGGGATCATGTCTGGCATTATCTTTCAATTATGCTGACCTTGAAAACCATACAAAGACATGTTCACATGGTAAGTGCAAACTATTTTATAGAATAAGGCTGTGGAGACATCCTATTGGAGACACTTAGATGATTTTACTTTTTTATATGGTATTTCCCAGTCCTCTATTTAATGAACTGATGAATAAGACACCTATTGAAGATCAACTGTTTACCCCTGAATTGACTTTCAAAGACCATGCATTGTCCAGGTTGGTGTACCAATGCATGCTAGTGAAGACTGTTGAATATTATTAGCTTACATACATTAGTCATATTTAGTTCAAAATTATATATTTAGGGATCACAATCAGACACTTAGATGATTTTACTTTTTTAGATGGTATTTCCCAGTCCTCTATTTAATGAACTGATGAATAAGACACCTATTGAAGATCAACTGTTTACCCCTGAATTGACTTTCAAAGACCATGCATTATCCAGGTTGGTGCATGCTAGTTAAGAATCACATGAAGAATGTTGATTATTGTTAGCTTACATACATTAGTCATACTTATTTAATCATTAGATATTTAGGGATCACAATCCGAAAAAGGAATACATATTATAGTTGATATAGAGGTATTTGAATGGACATGAAATATTACATTTATGATCAGCATACATATATTGTTGAAATGTGATATACATTATTATGTATAATTTGAAATTTGGATATTTAAATAGAATTTTGATTCAACAATATAATGGTGTATGTATTTCATTTCTTTTAAATCAATTTAATAATTATCTTTAAAAAATGTTGAACAAAGTTAGAGCATAGACACAAGATGATTTTAAATGTATTTTATGAATATTTGACAACGTGTGTATTAACTTTGTTCCATTTTTTTATTTGTCATTTCAGATTGGCATCTGATGACTTCAAGGAATATTTTTAGTTTTTAGATAAACGTATTCTTTTTTATTTTTACATGTTAATAATAAACATTTTATTATTAAATACATTCTTTTGAACAGATTCTACTAAATATCAATATAATCTGGCAATAAATAAAAGTTGGACTCCCATGACTGGTAGTTGGCTATTTGACAAGCACATGCATAAGATCAAATAATGCATTAATATTATAAAATCAACTGATTCCGAGAATATTACATTAAAATATCTTTTAGAACATTAATTGGGGAGTGAGATCCTTCAATGCTTTTCTTTAGAAAATGTAGATATTAAATTAATTTTGGATATGTAGTCAAAAGTTTTTTATTTTAACTTTTAAGAAGGTGAAGTGGTTCAATTACATTAAAGTGACAGTGTTGTTGAATGTAAAATTAATTTTATAAGATCTTGTATCTTCCTTAGGTATCTCAAAACATTATTTTCTAAATTATTTTAATTTTTACATTTATAAATGGTAGGTCATTTAAGTTGATATTTTTCACAAGCTAGTTATTGGATGCCAGATTAATCTATGTAATTTTCTAGTGGAGTCATTTAACTATACTTAGTAATATTATGTATATTTTAAAATATTACCTCTTGGGTTAGACATCAAATATCTATATAGAATTTTAATTCCCCTTTAGTTTATTTTGTCAATGTTAAATCAAAATTCCAAATGTTTGGGTCCTTAAAGGGACATTCACAAAGTATATTGTGTATAGATTTTTAAAAATATCATACAAGAATTTCAACATATTTAGAAAGTACTATAGAATTACATTCAGTCTTTAAATATACTTTTCAAAAAATACAGCAATGCACATATCTTAGTCAATTACATAAGGCATCTATGTGCAACCAACAATCAGCATCAAAATAGCCTATGTAGAGATGTATTTAATCCAAGAATATATATATATAATTACAATATAATGATTGAATAACAAAACATATTAAGTTGGTCAAATATAAGAATATTATACAAAATGCATACATAACATATAGCTTAATGTCCCTCTAAGCTGAAGGCTCCAAAATACCTCCTTTAATAAAAATATTTCAGTCAGTGTGTAAAACAATATAGAAGTTAATCTAAATTTGCTTTACTCATATGTTAGACTAATTTAGCAAAAGGAAGGTGCCTAGGTTTATGATATTTTAAGCATTATTGTGAAATGTTTCTTTAAAGGGACATGAACTCAAAATATACTTAAAGGTAGACAGTTAAAAAAAATAATGATTTATACATTCTGAATGAGTATACTATTTTAATCAACTTTAAAACTTGTCTCATATTATGAATGCTCCTTGTGATGTTGCTATCATTACTTTAAAAATAAGGCATTAAATAGCTAATTTATTTGCTTCAGTACTCTGGACAGAACTTGCTTGTTTTGTTTGGAATAATTGATCCAACAATCGTCAAGGACAACCCAGGTTTTTTTTAAACAATTGTCCGTAATATAAAATATCATTATTGATTTGCAAAGAAACATAACAAGATAACTGTTAACATTTGATAATCGGATTAAATAATAAAGTTGATTAACATTTCATGCTCAATCACCAATGCTAAATTTGTTTGGACAGTGTCCCTTTAAGAGATTTAAATAGTGTATTTACTTATCTTCCTATCTTGACATACTTTGCTTGAAAAGCATATCGAGATCGGCTCAGTAGATGAAGATTGGTGGATGCACAGAGATGCCTTATGTGATTGGCTCAACCATGTGCATTTAAATTTCTTCTGTTGAGGATATATAAATACTAAGAGAAATTGATTTACATTTTAAAGTCTAAACAATCTTCTATCTCTACAGATCATTTGATACAATTGTTTGTTTGTAATGTCTATTTAAAACTAAAGACGCCATTGCACAATAACATATATGAGCACTTCAGAGAAATACAAGCTCGAGGTTTATTTGCTAATAACAAACCTGTAGTTTAACATTTATAAACAGATTATCAAATTTACTGACATTCTAACCGGAATTTGAACATTAAGAAATATTGCGTGGGAAACGCATCTTGAAACACCATATTTTCATCTTTAAACATTAGAGTCTAATTTCACGCAATAGCACACAATCAATGTGCATTATAAATACATTTAATAGAGCAATGTCAATACTTCACAATAAGTCAATAAATTTATTTAAAGAACAATAAAGACATACAATATTAAATGTGTATTTGTATTAAAGAAACAGACCGTTATTAAACCGAGAAATGTCGACAACATTTAATAATGTGACAGTATTAGATTTTAAAGAGTATTTAATCATTAATATTTAACGGATCACGGATATTAAATCTGCGTCACACATATCCGCATGACAGGCCCATGATTTACAAATAAGTCTACATGAAAAATGAAGTAACAGCACCACCAAGCGGTATGTGTAAGGAAGTTACTAAGATATGAAACATTAAGGAACGGCCAATCAGAGTTCATCACACAAACACAACTTGAGTCAGGATGGTCTCACAGACATTCTAACAATATTTCAAACTTTTATCCAATCAGATGTACAGATAACTTGTCCCATGGTGCATCTCATGTTTACTTCAACATATAAAAGTCCATTACACGTTGCCATCTTTGTCAGTTCTCTAATGCCTGCAGGCAGTGTTATATATTAATATTATTATAATATATTTAGTAGCCAACCGAGCAGGCATGTCAGCTCCCAGGTTCACCAAGGAGGAGAGCGCTGCACTGGTCCACGCCGTCAAGGACTTTTATCCCCAGCTGTTTGGGAACAAGAGGAGCTCGACAGATGCGCCTGTTAAGAAGGCCCTCTGGGAGTCTATCACCAATGCGGTTAGATTGGTGTGTGACGTCCAGAGGACCCAGGATCAGATCATGAGGAGATTCGGAGATATGAGGTTGCGTTTATCCAAAAAAGTCAACCTCATAAGGGACTGGGTACAAGCCCGTAAAAGAGGGGGCCAAAGAAAGGCCCCGCGGAAACTGTACCTACTCCCTTATGAGGTGACTTAATGCGAGCTCCTCAATCTCCGGGTCCCCAAAAGATTTCGATCCTCGCCATCCTCGGCCTCCTCTTCTTCCCTCCCAGCTGCGGGATCTGAAAGTCCTGACGCGGGGGACAGGGCAGATGCTTCTCCGTCCGGTGGCCTGGGAGGAGATAGAGAATCTGAACCAGGTAATTATCCAACTTCATATAATATCTTATTTATTTTTTTATAATAAAAAAATGTGTATATAGTCAGATACTAAACCTATACAGATCTCACAACATACACTACATATGATGTTTAGATATCTGATTTTAGATTAGTGACACATGAAATAGGAATGATGTTTCTTGCGCTCTACAGAATATGCGTCACAGAGCGGAAATGTAATTTCTCATCCACGTTAACATGGCTTTGCTGTAAGTTGCATTGCTTTATACATGTTGTTCAAATGACGGATGCGTAATTCCGCTTGGAATCATTGCGCAATGATCGCGAAAATGGAATTTCTCATCCACGTTAACATGGCTTTGCTGTAAGTGGCATTGCTTTATACATGTTGTTCAAATGACGGATGCGTAATTCCGCTTGGAATCATTGCGCAATGATCGCGAAAATGGAATTTCTCATCCACGTTAACATGGCTTTGCTGTAAGTGGCATTGCTTTATACATGTTGTTCAAATGACGGATGCGTAATCCCGCTTGGAATCATTGCGCAATGATCGCGAAAATGGAATTTCTCATCCACGTTAACATGGCTTTGCTGTAAGTGGCATTGCTTTACACATGTTGGTCAAAATTAAATGTGAATTCTTATATTAGTGAAGAATACAGTATTCTTATTTTCAATATTATAGCTAATAAAAAACAAAGAATACAAATAAATTATAACATATGGCCATCAATTGATGATTATGAAATAACAACCATAAATTATTAAAGATACAGTAAACAACACAACTGATTGAAAATAAGAGTCCAGGATATATTTATCATTAATTTAATTGAGGAAACAATTAACTCATGGGACTACCAAAGGATTAATATTTTTAAATTGATTTGTTAATAATGTAAAGTTTTTAAACATGGCATGATTAGTATTAATGATATGCAATCCTCATTTAATATATTACAGATATGGATGTGGCTGCTGGATCCTCAAGCCAGGGCTTGTCACAGTATGGTATGTCTCTTTTTAATTGACATTTGTCTTAGAAACATGGACAGAACATTACATACTAAATCCACATTGTTCAATATTTATATGTAATGTCTCTTTAATAGATGAAAATTAAATAATTCTTCGGATATCCTTAAATAACATATTTGATTTGAATTGCATGCTCAATACCATTCATTACATCAACATATGGAGTAGATAATTCATTAACAACAACATTGTCGAATCAATTTAATTTTAGATTAAAGGGATACTGAGCTACAATTATTAATGTAGTCATTCAGATACAGTATGCAATATTAATAAACATAAAAATATAATACTATCATCATATGTGACATATTCTATTGCTAAATGTATTTTAAAATCAAGAAAGTACGTTTATGTGCATCTAAATTTTGGTTGACCAACCTGGGTTTTTATTGATGATTGGTGGATACCTTCAACAAACAATATTTATTGAATCCAATATTGCTTATCTGCCTTTAAGATTAAAATCTAGCAACATTCTAATTATAATAGGAGTCAATGTTAAATCATTTAGAACAGTTTGAACATAGAAATCAATGATTTAAATTAATCATGTCAGTGTCCCTTTAAGACAAAATAGATTCATTCATCTTTACATTCTTTTGATTAAACAATATTGATATATAATTCACATATTCTCTGTTGGAGTTACTTTATAGATATCTGCATACTCTAACAGCACCATGATTACATATTTGTAATAATCAATTTTGTTTTGTATTGTGATAAATATGTGTTGTGTCCTAAACAAGATTACTGTACATTGCACAAATGGCTCGATGTGACACATGTGTTTGTTTAGATTTGTCAACAGATGCTCTTCAAAATGTGGTTTGTGTGTATTCTTTTAACCTCTTAAGGACATATGACGGAATTATTCTGTCATAAAACAATTGAGCAAACTGAAAGCTGTGTCCTTAAAGGGTTAAGAACATTGATCAATGGGTATATTTAGATATGCAATAGCATCGTATGAGATGATTTTGATGTCTAATATAGTCTGACATTAAACATATGTTCAATACAGAATATTTAACAGAATCCCCTTGATTCAATCAAGCATTTTCTGGTGTAATGACTGCTCTATTCTTCACATTTTAAAGTTGATTAATGGTAAAATTCGAGACAGATGTGATTTAGTGATATCCCAAATGTGTTTCATAATATATATCTATATCATTCATAGAGAGAGTTGGTGTGGTGAGCCCACAGGAATCCAGCAGTGACATAGAGCCGCCTTTGCGGTCTCCTGGTAAGTCCATTGACTCATTTATATGTAATTGAAGGTGTATTGCTAATCAATATTATGATCATGATTCTGATGAAGCATAACATTAGAAAAAAAATAAGATTGTCTCTTCTGATTATATATTAATTTTCTTTTAATATTGAACGATTAATAATTTCAACTTTATTAGTCTCCACATTTGTTATTCAGAAGATGTATAACATATGTTTGTTTCCATGTTCTTTTTTTACAACAGTCATCAAGTGATACACACATGAGAAATCTTAAATGTTCTATGTACTATGCTTTTATGATTTTTACATTAATCCAAACAATACATCGAAAATATGAATCATTGAGAATAACAAATATAATGTAATTTGTATGCTCCATCAAAATGATGTAAATCATAACTTTGGGTGTGTATATCTTTAATGCAACATTGATGTGTGTCTTTGACCAACAGTAACATATGTTATAATATCTGTTGTTAACGTGTACACAACATGTTATGTTTTACAGAGATTGATTTAACATATGTGACGGAGGAGGAAGAGGCTGCCTTGGAGTCTAATGGTATGTGAAATATATCTATCATGTTTCCAACATGTTTGTTTATTTGAAATAATTTAATTGAAGACATTCAAAGTCTACATCTTTTGCACTTTAAAAAGGAATATTATTTGTCTGTTCAAATACACTACTGCCCCCTTTCTATATCAGGCAGCATGAAATATTTTGAATAGAAAATATGTAAAATTCATGACATCATTATGTCACATGCATATTCCAGGCCAAAACACAATAATAATGTTATAATTGTACAGACAGTCATTGATATTCATCTGAGTGCCTATATACATACCATATCCTCATTTCAGAATTGTTTACAAATTCAAACACACTTCGAAGTATATTGAAAACATAATCAATTTGAAATGCGTTGATTTGATGTCAGGATGTATGAGATGTTAATATATTTTCTTTAAATTTTCAGATGGATCCACCACTTCTGGTCATCTGGTTTCCGCCCCTGCCCAGTCACAGACCCCTCCCCATGCACAGACCCCTGACCATGGCCAGACCCCTGCACAGACCCAGACCCCTGCCCATGACCAGACTCCTGACCATGCCCAGACCACTGCCGGCCCTTCCCATAGTTCATATCCTGTCCCTCCCAAAAAACGCACCTACACCCCCCTTCGCCGCTCTCCCCGTATTATGGCCCGTACAGCTGCCCAGACCCAAACTCCCCACTCCCCAGCTGTACGGCCTACCCCGGAGCGGCAGCTCACCCCTCCCCAAGCCATTAACATCCCTCCCCAAGCCACTCCCATCCCTCCCCAAGCCAATCCCATCCCTCCCCCCTGTCTCAACCTTCATTGTCCTGTGTGTCGGATTGTCCTTCCCAGGCACAGCTGTAAGTATCATTCAAAATACACGTTATAAGATACTTAAATGTACAGTGAAGTTAAATTTTGTAAATTGTAATTCCAATCCAGCATGCAATGTTAATCAAATTTATAATTTACTACTCTTATGAATTATTCTTCATTCTCTTTATATTTTTTTTGAAACAAAGAAATTCCTATAAAGAATTTAAAGATTTGTAATGTCATGCTCTATCTGAATCAGTCCATTAAATATTTAGGTTCAGTGTCCCTTTAATTGGATATCACTACATATACCAATCACCACTACTTGGATCCAACAATTTATGTACAAATGTTGATACATTATCTCTTGTCTAACCCAGTGAGAATGTAATTTCTTCAGGTTGCTATGTTTACACAGCTTGTCCTCAATGCCAAAATGTTTAAGGATAGGTGTGCCTACCACAGTATAATGTTAATTTTTTAATTGCTAATGTAAGTACAATGTAAATCCTTTAACAAGATTTGATACACTCAAGCTGTATAAGTGGATCATCTAAAACCAATTAAAGGGGACAACATGTTTGAGTTAAATGTCCCTTTAATGATTTCTGTCTGTCTGAATAACCTAATTCATGTGTAAAGAATAAATGTAAAATAATTGATGTAAAGAATTATTTGTCTTTATGATGACAATGTATGTTGTAAAAAATTTTCGTCTGTTGTGTAATTATCCTTAATATTTAATGTATTCTTTATTTTAGGCTGTGACTCAGCATGGCTCATGCTAGAAGGTATAGCAAGAGTAGAGCAGGCCGTGTTGAGGAACGCAGCTGTCCTGAGAGGGATGAACGACACCATGCAGGCCCAGCTCCGGGTTCAGGACTTGACTCTGCGTGCAATTATGAGATTAAGTTCAAGGCCTGAATCTGGAGCTGGACATGCACAGGACGATGAAGAGGATGACCAGTAAGTGGAGGATCTGGAGATGCTCCATGGTGGCAGATAAGAATCCTCCGTCCACATGTTGATTTTGTTTTTTTATTGTTGCCATTTGGCCTTTTTAAAAGTTTATTGTTGTGCCTGTTGCACTCTTTTACCTTGTCATATGTCTCCAATGGGGCTATGCTGGCCCTTGGCAACTCTCTTCATGGACTGTGATGCACTGTGTTACCTTGTCATATGTCTCCAATGGGGCTATGCTGGCCCTTGTCAACTCTCTTCATGGACTGTGATGCACTGTGTTACCTTGTCATATGTCTCCAATGGGGCTATGCTGGCCCTTGGCAACTCTCTTCATGGACTGTGATGCACTGTGTTACCTTGTCATATGTCTCCAATGGGGCTATGCTGGCCCTTGTCAACTCTCTTCATGGACTGTGATGCACTGTGTTACCTTGTCATATGTCTCCAATGGGGCTATGCTGGCCCTTGTCAACTATCTTCATGGACTGTGATGCACTGTGTTACCTGGTCATATGTCTCCAATGGGGCTATGCTGGCCCTTGGCAACTCTCTTCATGGACTGTGATGCACTGTGTTACCTTGTCATATGTCTCCAATGGGGCTATGCTGGCCCTTGTCAACTCTCTTCATGGACTGTGATGCACTGTGTTACCTTGTCATATGTCTCCAATGGGGCTATGCTGGCCCTTGTCAACTCTCTTCATGGACTGTGATGCACTGTGTTACCTGGTCATATGTCTCCAATGGGGCTATGCTGGCCCTTGGCAACTCTCTTCATGGACTGTGATGCACTGTGTTACCTTGTCATATGTCTCCAATGGGGCTATGCTGGCCCTTGTCAACTCTCTTCATGGACTGTGATGCACTGTGTTACCTTGTCATATGTCTCCAATGGGGCTATGCTGGCCCTTGGCAACTCTCTTCATGGACTGTGATGCACTGTGTTACCTTGTCATATGTCTCCAATGGGGCTATGCTGGCCCTTGTCAACTCTCTTCATGGACTGTGATGCACTGTGTTACCTTGTCATATGTCTCCAATGGGGCTATGCTGGCCCTTGTCAACTCTCTTCATGGACTGTGATGCACTGTGTTACCTTGTCATATGTCTCCAATGGGGCTATGCTGGCCCTTGGCAACTCTCTTCATGGACTGTGATGCACTGTGTTACCTTGTCATATGGCTCATATATTCCTTATTTTTACAAGATTATTTATAAACGTTGTGTATGTTTTCTTACATACTAATAAAATACATTTTATTTCACGAATCTTTGTCCTGATTCTTCATGTTATTTTTTGAAAGCTCTATTTTATGTTGTTGATCCTTAAAGGGACCTACCAAATATATTTGTAATAATAAAATCATATATGTAAGACAATAGTAAATGACTTTAAGATTAACATCTCCAATGTAATCTTATTATTTGTCTTTATATATTTTTCTCTTAGCTTTATCATTGCCTGATTATGATTAGCATAGTAATTGTTTTATATATGTATATATAGATTGTTATTTGTGTATATATGTATATTTCAATGTTCAGATCCATGTGTGTATTTAGAAACTCTGCATGAATTGATGCACCTTTACCAAATGATCTGAGTATTGATACAATGATATAATCCCTGTAAAGTGTTCATTTTATTGAAATAGTATTGTCTATGTGTATGCTCTTTTTAAAAACAAAATAATGTCCCTTTAAGTGATGGTGAGCACAATTGTTAATGAATGTATTTCCATTTCTAAAGCGTTTTTGTCCTTTTTACATGAACAAGGACATATAATCTTATTAATAAACAATCTTATTGTAATGTTGACAGCACATGTATTTCATTTTCAATTCTATATTATTGTAAAAGTGTAACCAAATAAATCTCTTTGTGTAATGCAAATAATTTAGATGATGAATATTTGTTAACAAAGATATTAACAAAATACTTATCCTCCCATATATGGTTATAGGTAGGCTGACAATAATTAAACTTGAATAAATGACACGTTTAATCAATCCATGTATAACTATTGTTATTCCACAACAATCCAAACATATCTTAAAACATCAATGGCATATGTATTTCTCATGTGTATCTTTTAAATGTTAAAGATATACACCATAGCTATAGTTCAAGGGACAGTCAAGTCCGAAAAGATGAATCATGATTTGGTGACATTCCTAGATAGCAATCTAGACACATACTAGTTCCGAAAATATAAATACGTTTCTTAGTGATATGCCAAGATGTCACTGAGTCCTTGTATTGTCTGCGGTTTTTCTGCGATCTCGGATGCGCCATGTTGCTTAAGACGTCACCTGCCAGGCTGTCCAATGATTCCTTGTATTGACTGACGTTCTTACGTGATCAAGAATGTGCCTTTTATTGGATTGCGTTTTGACGCGATTAAGGATGCGCCTTTTTTTTTGGGCGTTCTTACGTGATCAATAATGTGCCTTTCATTGGATGGCGTTTTAACGCGATCAAGGATGCGCCTTTTTTTTTGGGCGTTCTTACGTGATCAATAATGTGCCTTTCATTGGATGGCGTTTTAACGCGATCAAGGATGCGCCTTTTTTTTGGCGTTCTTACGTGATCAAGAATGTGCCTTTCATTGGATGGCGTTCTTACGTGATCAAGGAAGCGCCATGTTAAGACGTCACATGCAAAGGTAAAAAAACGTCTGATTGGATTACGTAGTCCCGCAATATTTGTGCACGTTAAAAACGTTTGTGACTGCAGCCAATTTTAAAAACCTTGCGAATATGTATTATTTGCATCATGTTACATTGTTGACCCGTAGCTGATAAAGACCAACACATTCTCTTTTGCTGGATGTCTGGTTGAATAAACGAACGAAAGCAAAATGTTTTCATGCATATGATATTTCGAGGCAAGTGCAAATCTCTATAGTCCATGTTTAATATGTTTGTCAACAATGTTCCTTTTTCTGAAAAATGACTGTTGTGTTTAATGTTAAAGATATCTAATTAATAAATATGCGCTATTGTGTTTGAATAAAGTAATCAATATGCATTTATATTTATCATATGCTAAATATATGATGCCGACTTCTTCTAAATGTAATTTCGTTGTATATTTTATTAAAGGTTCATTAGACACTCACATTATAAATCAAAAGCTTTGATTTTTTCTCTAGTTAGATAGTCCATTGTTTAACCAATACGTTTATTTTTTCTTCTGTTCTACGAAAATGTAAGTAATTTTCAGACTCCTCGCAAAGCCTCTGAGTTTCATGTGAGTACCATCTCCAGCTTTCTCCAGTTTGTGTAAAGGGTCTTTTCATATGTTAATGATGGGGTATTGTCTTGTTTTACGGTTGTAATGGGGGTTCATCTATATTTTAAATATAGCTAACCCTATTTTATTTTCAAGTGTTTGAAGCTTTGTAATATTGATATCAGTATATGTTAATCTTGTTGTTTGTAGTAGTGTCTATTACATACAGTTCTGTTAAAAATATAGTATACTGTCCCTTGAATGCAAATGTTGTTTTTTGTATCATGTATGAGATCCACATTGTTTAATCTTCAAATATATTATTGTTAGCATATTTTCACCCCCCCCTCTCCTAAATGGCTTTAAACCACATTCATTGTTCAAACAAATGTCTTTACAATAAAATATTAACACAATAATGTCTCTTAAAGAAAATAGACTTTATTTAACACGTCAATATAAATGTGATTTCAATATTTATTTTTTCACAAAGTACATGTAGATATACCAACAAGCTTCAAATATGTGTTAGCATATGTAATGTTGTTAAAGGGACAGTTTCGAAAACAAATAATGTTTTGCATTATTCTAAAAGTCAATTATGTAATATCAATGATATCAAATGTTTCTCAACAATTGAACATTTGTCTGTGTTTATTTAAATTTGCTAGCTAAACCTATGAGGTTGGTGTGCTCATTTCTTCGATCTTGAAGAGTGCTTGTAATCATTATACAATTTGAGCACTAGAGGGCATTTGGATAGCATTTGTATATGTAAAACCTTGTGCTCATACAGCATATTATTGACCATGTATTGATCATTGATATCTAAAATGTTGTTATGTCTGAACAACAAATAAGTGGTCATTTTTCATAGTCAGAGATACAAGGGTAAGCACATAAGTCACACGTATTTCTCCATGTTTTGCTGTTTCCAACTTTATAATGCGTAATACAGTGTTTTCTTTGTAATCAATCATTTTCTGACTGTCCCTTTAAGCTGTGTTATTGGCATTCAAACAGTAATATGCCATCATGGATAATTGTAATGGTAATTTTGTTTGCGATTCGGGAAACAGTTTGGACATCACATCACAGAAACCAATCAATATCATGAACAAGGATAGGTATGTGATGATGTGGTTTTCACACACTTATAACCCACACTCTGCAAACAATCTCCCTCCATGGACCCGGTCCCATAGAAGTCGATTATATACAGAGTGTGGTCCACAAGTGTATGAAAACCACATCATCACATACCTATCCATTACACATTAAATTAAAAAAAACAGTAAAGATGAAAAAAAATACTTACTTCCTCTTCCTTCCCCTCTTCCCACGGGGCTGAGGCTCTGGGAGAGGCAACTGCCGACTCCGAAGAGTTCTCCTTGGAGCTGTTGTGGGAAGAGTGGAAGGAAGAGTACTGGGACGACCAAGGTGAGGAGAAGATGGATGAGGAGGAGAAGATGGATGAGGAGGAGAAGACGGATGAGGAGGAGAAGATGGATGAGGAGGAGTAGATGGATGAGGAGGAGTAGATGGCCCGGCAGGAGGAGATGGGCCGGCAGGAGGAGATGGGCCGGCAGGAGGAGATGGCCCAGCAACAAGAGGCCCAGCAACAAGAGGCGGACCAGGAGGTAGACCAGCATGCGCCTCCCGGAAAAAAGTGAACATTTCTTGGTGAAGCTGAAATATTCTGGTTTGTCCTTCTTCAATTCGATTCAGTATGGTGATGATTTGATTTTGTCCTTGAATAATTTGATTTTGGCCATCAAGTAATCTGTTGTGTCCTTCGATATTTTCTATCCGGGAGGTACGCATCTGGTCTATGTAGTCCAGTAGAACCCGCACCTCCGCTATTTCCTCTTGTTGGGCTTGTTGTTGTGCCCGTGCACGGCGGTGTGCGGGTTCTTGAGGTGCCTCGGGTTCCACGGGATCCTCCTGTGCTTCCGGGGCCTCTTGATCATCTCCCGTGCGCTCTTCGTCACGGGGGGCCTCTTCCCTCCGAAGTGGAAATTCCTCCCCACCACTCTCATCCCGGGGAGATGCATGAGGCTGTGTTTCCTGTGCTGCCTCCTCCCCAGACTCTGTATATTAAAAAAACAAAAAAAAAGAAAAATGTATATATTAGCATATTAGAAAATCAAGCTTTAAATGACTTAGCTTACGATACAATTACAAATGCAGAATCATTAATCCACTTAGAAACCTAACAAACAATCAATACGATTTCAGCTTTTTCATAAACCGTGTTTGTGATATCTCTGGTCAATCTGAATGTTTTAGCGTTTGTTTTCAGTCTGCTTAAATGTTCACCTAACCTATAGCCTAGATACTGATGTAACCGCAAAGTAATTGAATGCGTGTAAACAACGTTATAGCATTAATCGGATCCTTAACACATGAAACCCAATGTTTTATCTTTCATGATTTAGAAGCATACATTTTTTATCAACTTTCGAATGTACTTTTATTATCTAATTCGCTTAATTCTCTGGATATTCTTTGCTGAAAAGCATATCTAAATATGCTTAGAAGATGCTGATTGTTAGCTGAATATAGCTGCCTCCTGTGATTGTTTCACCGTGTGCATGGCTATTTCTTCCTTAAAATATATCTCAAGAAGGATTCAAATTAGGTAATTTAAGTACATTTGAATGTTTTGTCAAATTGTATTCGCTACCTCAATCATGAAAGTAAATGTTTGCGTATAGTGTCCATTGAAATACATTCGTATGTGAAATTATTGTTCAATGAGCTTACCGTCAGATGAGAGTGGCAGGTTCCCGGTATCAATTCCTCCGATACCGACTACTTCCACCTCGGAGATGCTGGGCCGCAACATTTCCTCCCATCGGCAGTAATCGATTTCAAGGGCAGGTCCGCCACCGGTTCCTGCGGCATGTCGTGCCTCCAGACCTAACTTTTTTTTGAGTTCCTGTTTACAGTCCCGGTAGCGATGTTTGATAGAATCCATATCTCGGTTCCGGCCACCCACTGCATTGACTGCATTCCTGATCTCATTCCAGAGCCTCCTCCTGTCAGTTGGGGTTGTCTTTTGGTGCTGCAGCCTCCTATGCCTGGCCATATAGGCCTCTACGAGGGCCTCCTTCTCCTCCATCGTAAACCTCGCCTCCCTAGTCGCCTTGGCCTTCCCCTGTGATGATGCCCTCTGTTTCCCGGACTGTGAAGCCCTACTCTGACCGCCACTGGGCCCAGCCACTTGGTCATCTTGAACCAAGTGGCTGGGTCCACCCACCGCTTCCACCCCGCTTCCTGCCCCCCTTCCTGCCCTGTTCCTCTCCCCCTCCCTCTACTCCCCCCTCTACCTGTCCCCTGCCTGGCCTCCATCTCTTCCCTAAACTAAACCCCAAATAATCAAACAAAAAGTGAGTGTGATGAAATGAAAGGGGGTCAAAATAAAGAACTAAAAAGACAAAAAAGGTGCTTAAAGTGTGAGAGGGATGTAAAAGAACAAAGAGGGTAAGGAGTATTTAAATAAACGAAAAGAAGAAGAAGACTAAAAGGAGGATATGTAAACTAAATGTAACTAGGGGATGGGTATGGGATGGGTATGGGGTATGGGATAAGAGTAAATGGGATGAAAGGGAATGGGACTACAAGGAATGGGGTATGGAGTGTAGTATGAGGGGGTAGGGGGTATGGAGTGTATGTAGTGTTATTGATAAGTGTATGTATGTATTGAATGTGTTTGCGTGTAAATGTGTTAAGTGTACAGAAAAATCACTCGCTCGCTAACTCACACTACTACTAATTCTCACTAACAAACACTCCCACTAACTCTCACTAACTACCAGTAACTTACGCTCCCACTAACAACTCTCACTAATAACTCCCACTAACTCACTCACGCTCCCACTAACAGACTCTCTCCCACTCCCACTAACTCCCACTAACTCACTCACTCTCTCACGCTAACACTAACTCACTCTCAAAAATTCTCAAACTCTCTAATCTTAAACCTCCAATCTCCAAAGACCCAACAGCAACACAGTCAAAGAAGCCCTGCTTGTGTGGTGCTTATATACCCTGTGTAAATGTTTAATGATGAACCAATTTCCGTTGTAAATAGTGTTCAGGTGTGCTTTATTAGCAATTAATATTATTGCAATGTGTATTAAGTGTGTGAATTTGCGCATGCTCATTTAGAGTTGGTATTTGTGGAATGTGTAGAATGCAATGATGTCATAGTGGTCGTTTTCTCTTTCATTGTACAATAGTATTCTTTTTAAATGTGAATTTGCGATGGTGTGTTCTTCGTGAAGTGTTGTATATGTATGTTTGTCATAATATATAGTGATATTGAATGCGATTTTTTTTCTAGTGTATGTATATCTTTTTTAATCCTTGTTGTTATTTTTCGATTTTCCGCATCTTAAAGTATATGCGTATTCCCCGTATAAAATTTTATTAAAAATTCCCCCGCTTGTGAATGTGTAATGCTTGTGTGCTTTGTTGATTAATTGTTGTTGTGACATTTGCGGCGTGCTATTGTTGTGCATGATGTGGTATGCGTCATATGACCGAGCTGTGCGTATTCTTGCGAGATCGAGTGTTAGGGGAAAAAATCAATTTTTTGCCTTTCCCATTGATCTCTATGGGAGACTGTCTAACGCGGGCAGGATTACGCGTGTGACATACACGCGTTAAGAGCATCGTTAGATGGTCTTATTTGAACTCTAAATACCGGAGTCAAACAATGCCGTGTGTTAGACATAAAACACGCGTGGCGTTAGCAACCCATCTACCGCCAAACTCCAAATCTAGCCGTAAGTGTTTTTTTTGCACAGCCAGTGTACTTAAATTACAATGTATGCTGTGCATATTTAATACGGATTTATTGCTGATTAAATTACACACAAATTTTACATTTTTTATAAAATACGATTTTTGGTGAACAATTTTGTTACAATTTTTGATGCACTTTAACAATAAAAAAAATTCAGAGTATTTATGTGTGAATGGTTGAATTATTTGTTTTGTAAGATTTTTAAAATACAAATATTATTGTGCACTTTAGTAATGCATCTCCTCCCCATACGGAAAAGAATAAAAACTGGCTTTAGATCATTCCAGCAGTGAAAAAGAAGTACTTGCCAGCATTACTTAATGATCTCGCCAGCCCAGAGACCTTTAGGTCATCAGGTTCATAGAGAGAACAACAGAGATTAATACTTTAGGACCTATCTGTCCAAATCTGTCTAAACATTCTTGTCTACATAGCTTTTCTACAACCAGGGTGCTGGCCCTTAATGCCTAACCTTGTACGGGGCTGGTTGTTAAGGGGTTAAGATATTACTTGTTAAGATTAACATGTTTAATATTAATTAAAGGGACACTGTACTGTAACTTGTTTCCCCTTCAATGCCTGCCCAATACCTGCTGGAGTGTATTAAATTGTTTACAATTGGCGAATTTACCTTTGTCATCTGACACATACATCTGGACATTTAAATACAGCAGTATTCTATATAGAAAAGTCACAAAAAGAAGACGCAGTAGCAGAAAGCAACATCTTAGAGGGGGAAATGCCAGCCCATTTAAAAGAGTGTTCCTGCAGCAAGTTTGAATACAATGAACTCCTATCAGCTGTCTGCCTAGGTATACTGTCCCTTTTATTATGGTATTATGCTATATCATAAACATAAATATCTATGCTACACAATTTAGCATCAAACTAGCTTCTATGATAATTTAAACTTGTACATCAGTTGACATTTATGAAACGGTAAATAGAATGATCAGTGAGAAGAAAGACTTGGATAAGTATACGGGAATTTTACAATGTTATGTATTTAGGATATAAAACCTGATCAAAATGATACTTGAATGATACTATTTAAGGTGAATACAGCAACATAGAAGGAATTATCATCAGATCATATTGGGAGAGTTATAAACCGATAATTATTAATTGTGAGAATATTACTGCTATAGTCAAATTATAAAATAGCTTTATTCAGCTTATATTTTCAGTAGCTTCTGATTTACAGCAAAGAGATGTTATTTCATCTGTATTTATGGTGATCTGCTATGCACATATTTAGTATATACTTAACAACGTCAAGTACTGATTGTGATCTGCTCTACACATATTTAGTATATACTTATCAACGTCAAGTACTGATTGTGATCTGCTCTACACATATTTAGTATATACTTATCAACAACATTAAGTACTGATTGTGATCTGCTCTACACATATTTAGTATATACTTATTAACAATGTCAAGTACTAATTGTGATCTGCTATACACATATTTAGTGTATACTTATCAACAACATCAAGTACTGATTGTGATCTGCACTACACATATTTAGCATTTACTTATCAACGGCAAGTACTGATTGTGATCTGCTCTACACATATTTAGTATTTACTTAACATCAAGTATTGATTGTGATCTGCTATACACATATTTAGTATATACTTATCAACAATGTAATGTATTGATTGTGATCTGCTATACACATATTTAGTATATACATATCAACAACAATGTTATTTATTGTTGTCTTACATAAAGACAAAGGACTAGCACAGTACATACCAAAGTTTGGGTCTGCAGCTTTCATTCTGGATAGACATCCTTCCACTCCTCCCAGAGTTTGGTCATTTGCCCATGTAGTATACTGTGAAAATATCGAGACATACAGATACCACATGTAATTCTAAATATTGCATTCTGCTCACAGTACTTGTCAATAAAGCAAATGTGTGTTAGTCACAGACCATAAGAATTAATAGAATTATCAGGCAGATACTGTACACATTGTATCTAGCTGGTATATAATACTCAGGGAGCTCACTGGGAATAA
The DNA here is from genome assembly GCF_027579735.1 of Bombina bombina. Classification (NCBI taxonomy): domain Eukaryota; kingdom Metazoa; phylum Chordata; class Amphibia; order Anura; family Bombinatoridae; genus Bombina; species Bombina bombina. The sequence continues at coordinate 1,097,199,375 of NC_069504.1, read as the reverse complement.
AGGGACACAGACTTCTATAGTATGCTGCAGCCACTACCATACTGCTGCACTGCAAAATAAGTTAGAAAAAAGGCTGCTTTACCTATATTTACTATTTTATCTGTGTCACATGTGCTGATTGGTTAGTATACTCCATCACATGGTGCCAATATTGGAGCTCCTTTTGTAAACCTGCTTTGTAGCAGCTCATTCAAAACAGTAAGAGGGGTCTGCCCAGCATATTATCATTTTATCATGTGTGTTAAAGGGATAGAATGGTCAAAATTGAAACGTGTATGGGTGCATTTAAATATATATATATATATATATATATATATATATATATTAAAAAGCATTTTGCAATATACTTACACTAGCATAAATGGTTCTAGTCAAAGTTATCACTGTTTTTAAGCAACTTAAATACTGATGCATGGGGCCCTTGCAGCATATGTGCGTATGCTACTGAAAAACAGTAATAACTTTGACTAGCAGCATTGCTAATGGAAGTATATTGCAAAAATGCTTCTATTTAAAATTGAAATGCACCCATTCACAGTTTAATTTTGAACGTTCTATCCCTTTAAGTGAAGTAGAAACTACTCTGTATTACATTTGTACATTTTGAATAGGTGCATCGGACCTTCAGTCCTCAGGGACCACTAACTCAGTAATGGACAATTTTCTAAAGCAATCTGATCTGGTTTATCTTGTTAAGGGGGGGTTCTGGTGAGACCCATACATCACAATATAATGCTAAGAAAATGATAGGCCATAAATATTAAAAGGGACAGGCAACACCAGAATTTTTGTTGTTTAAAAAGATAGATAAACCCTTTATAACCCATTACCCAGTTTTGCACAACCAACACAGTTATAATAAAACACGTTTTACCTCTGTGATTACCTTGTATCTAAACCTCTGCAAACTACCTCCTTATTTCAGTTCTTTTGACAGACTTGCTTTTTAGCCAATCAGTGCTCACTCCTAGGCAACTTCATGTGCATGAGCTCAATATTATCTATATGAAACACATAAACTAACACCCTCTAGTGGTGAAAAACTGTCAACATGCTTTCAGATTAGAGGCGGCCTTCAAGGTCTAAGAAATTAGCATATGGACCTCCTAGGTTTAGCTTTCAACCAAGAGAACAAAGCTAAATTGTTGATAAAAGTAAATTGGAAAGTTGTTTAAAATGATATGCCCTATCTGAATCATGAAAGTTTTTTTTGGACTTGACTGTCCCTTTAACAGTATCAATGTCTGAATATGGTTAGTGTCTTCAGTGACCTGACCGGTTCAAGTTAGTGCTTTGTTATCTCTAAAATTAGATTGTTTGGTGTTTCTAAGGATTGGGGGTGAGTAACATGTTTACACGCTACAGAAAGATTAGCCACAAGACTATCAACCTTCCTTAAAGGGATATGCAACCCAACATTTTCATGATTCAGATAGAGCATGTGATTTTAAACAATTTCCTAATTTACTTCTATTATCATTTTTTCTTTGTTCTCTTGGTATCTTTTATTGAAAAGCAGGGAAAAGCTTAGACATTTTTGGAGCACTATATGGCAGCTCTATTTCCTGCCATGTAGTGCTCCAGATGCCTACCTAGGTATCTCTTTAACACAAAATGTCATGGGAACAAAACAAATTTGAAAATAGAAATAAATTGGAAGCTTTTTTTTAAAATGGTATTCTCTGTCTGAATCACAAAATAAAATCCTTAGGTTTCATATCCCTTTAAGATCTATTCGCACATCTTTCTACTTTGAGTGACGGCTCAACAAAATCTCTTTACCTGAGTCACAACGGCATCAAAAAGTTTGGCGGCTTCATTGCTTGTAGTAGAAAGGGTTAGTCCAGCATCCTGCCAAGCCTGCAATAAAACAAACACTTATTTAAAGGGACGTGATACCCAAAACTTTTGTTCCATCAAAAAAACAAGCATTTCAAAATGTATTACTGTTTTGTTTTTTTCTTGTTTTTTTTCCATTCTAATTTGCCTTCTCTCTTTCATAGTGAGATATACATGTTATATATACACACATACATATACATATATAACCTCTTTAGTTTGCTGATATCATATAATTATTATTTCTTTAATACAGCTGATAATGATCGAGTGTACACTGCTGCTGGGACTGATAATTATAGTCCCATTTCTTTGTCCTTTCTGACTTATTTTTCCTAGTGGCCACTAGGGTGTCTGTTTTCTAGTAATTCAGGTGGTAATTTCACGTTATTGTTTAATATTGTGTATAAAAATAAAGGGTCAATTTCAACTTAACCGATTCTTTGATGCTTCTCAGACTGACCTGATCCCCCCCCCTTGGGAACTGTGTTTATGCTAATACTAATAATATATGAGGTTGCTGGCTAAGGTACACTTTATTTTTATTTTCCTGCTTTTCTTTCTTATCTTGCGTTCTCTTTTTTTCTTGGCTTTTTTCTTCATTCTTTCCTCATTATATTTTTAGATTAACAATGTACTATACCTCTGGACAACATTAATTTTAGTATTTTCAATAGCTTTCAGTAGCTTTTCAATAGCAGTCACATGACTGAAAAAAAGGTTGTTATTCTGAAACGGTGCAAATTGAACCGTTGTAAACCGAGGGCCACCTGTATATATATTATATTATATATTCACACACACACACATATATTATATATACATATATTATATATATATATATATATACACATATATATATATATATATATATATATATATATACACACACATATATTATATATACACACACACACACATTATATACAGGGAGTGCAGAATTATTAGGCAAGTTGTATTTTTGAGGATTAATTTTATTATTGAACAACAACCATGTTCTCAAGTAGTTTTTAGTTTGTTTTTAGTTATAGCTATTTTAGGGGGATATCTGTGTGTGCAGGTGACTATTACTGTGCATTATTATTAGGCAAATTAACAAAAAACAAATATATACCCATTTCAATTATTTATTTTTACCAGTGAAACCAATATAACATCTCAACATTCACAAATATACATTTCTGACATTCAAAAACAAAACAAAAACAAATCAGTGACCAATATAGCCACCTTTCTTTGCAAGGACACTCAAAAGCCTGCCATCCATGGATTCTGTCAGTGTTTTGATCTGTTCACCATCAACATTGCGTGCAGCAGCAACCACAGCCTCCCAGACACTGTTCAGAGAGGTGTACTGTTTTCCCTCCTTGTAAATCTCACATTTGATGATGGACCACAGTTTCTCAATGGGGTTCAGATCAGGTGAACAAGGAGGCCATGTCATTAGATTTTCTTCTTTTATACCCTTTCTTGCCAGCCACGCTGTGGAGTACTTGGACGCGTGTGATGGAGCATTGTCCTGCATGAAAATCATGTTTTTCTTGAAGGATGCAGACTTCTTCCTGTACCACTGCTTGAAGAAGGTGTCTTCCAGAAACTGGCAGTAGGACTGGGAGTTGAGCTTGACTCCATCCTCAACCCGAAAAGGCCCCACAAGCTCATCTTTGATGATACCAGCCCAAACCAGTACTCCACCTCCACCTTGCTGGCGTCTGAGTCGGACTGGAGCTCTC